>NW_011499921.1:341949-416631 GCF_000495115.2 Populus euphratica | reverse complement strand
TTCTAATTGAGTAATAAAAGGAGTTTATACTATACTTGTTTGAAATACCATTAGTGGAGCCTCTAACATGACATTTGTTGTTATCATTGTTTAATCCTTATATTGATCTTCCACCTCAAAGTTCTCGTCAACTTCTTCTTTTTCTTTATTATTACTATTATTATTGTTGTTGTTGTATTATTATTATCTATAATTTATACAATTAATCTCTTTATGATTCGACCCCAGTCTTCCGGGTTATTTATTAATTCAATACTCTTGCACTTGGGAGAAGACATCAATTTTTTCGTCGTGTTAGTCATGGATTTATTAAAAGTTGGAATATATTTAGTAAAACATGAGTTTTTATTGTATGAAGCAAGATTACAATTCTTGAAATACCTTTGTTAAAAATCAAATTAGGGTTTTATCTTATTAAAATTTAATAGAATAATTATCTGGGTTATGGATTTATTAAAAGTTGGAATACATTTAGTATGAGCCCTTTCACGAGAATGTGATATCTAAAAGAAAAGGGAGTTTGTGATGCTTTAATCCTATATAGAAAAAGGAATGAGGTGATCTATATGAGTTTAAAAGGAACATTACTAATAACTTGAAGCTTAAAGGAATTTATATATATATATATATTTAGGAAAAAATATTTTATGTTAAAAAAATAAGACATCACCTATTATTATGGTCACAATAAAATCTCAACTAGTTTACAGACTTTTAAAATAAAAGATTTATTATGCTAAAAAGAAAATATAGTCCACTTAAAACATCACTCTAAGATAAGCTACATTGCTACTTGTATTTTATTCCCAATAATTTGTTATGGTTAATCTATTAGTGATTTATCTATATAGATGAAAATAAGTTTACTGTAATAAGTTGGACTTTAGGTAGACGAATAGGTTCAAGCCTATCAATTTTAAAGTCCAAGTCATCTTTGTCACTCTTAATTGCTTGGTAAATTGACAAATATATGTGGGTCTATATTGATCATAACTTGTTATTATTAATAGTCTATCAATTCATATAAATGATTACTTAAGTGGGTTTATGTTGGGTTCATTAAACACAACATAAATCTTAAGAGGAGTTAAACATTTTATTTATGCAATAGTTGCTCATGAATAATGTTTTGTTTAGCTTTACTTATTTTATAGTATCAAAGTTTACTTATAATTTTTGTTGAATAAGGATTTTGTACCATAATCCTAAAATATCCTAAGAGATAACCATTATGAATTGATATACTTAGAGATAGGATCGAGTAGCAAGAATTGTTTAGGCTTACTAAGAAAAATTAATACGCCCAATCAACACTTAGATGTTATCAATGGACATCAGACTAAAAATCTTAAGATTTTAAAAAGAAAATATGTTTTTGGAACAATAAGAGGTTGAGGCATTGATAATTATTATATTTATAAAAATATCTAATTATGAGTTTATTTATCTCAAACATTATAATGAATAATAAAAAAAATATTATGTTTTTTTTTAAAGAGTTTTTGAATATCGACTCAAAAGGCTTTTTTAATTTGGGTAGAATCTAAATGAGTTTTATAAACATGTTATATAATTCAATATGCATGTAATATGATGAAAACAATTTTTTTTGGGATTTTTATTTTTTAAGAATTATTTGAACATAAACTCTTGAATGTATATACATGTAAACTTTGTAAAATTGACATAAAAAAGGAAGTATGCATGATCTATTTTTTTTTTTAAGGGTGAGCTTATTTTTTAGAGGTTCAATTCATATGTAAAGGATTTAAAAATATTTCTTTTAGCATGTGTATGAAGATGAAAACAAGCATAAGAATATAAACCCTAGATGACAACTTAAACTTTAGATTATATGAGCTTAAGCCTTATATTATTCATTCATTTATCAAAATCATACATTACATTCTAGATTTTTTTATATATATTTTAACATAAGAGATATGTAAAACTTAAATGACAAATAAACAAACCCTAAAAAGCCAAAATTTAATTTTCTATTCATGTATTTTTTTTCATATATTTAACCATCATTTGTTTTTGTATTGTTTTTTAAAGGTTAAACTTAACAAAACCTAAAAATCATATTTTTAACTTGTGTCCATTTATTTTAAAATAAAAATGCATATAAAATATTATTTTGCACTATCTTATCATAAACCTAAAAAAAGAAAATAAAGAGAAGATGGGATATAATTTATCTCTAGGATGGTTCCAATAATGTGGCAAGGTGCCTTGGTGATTTGTTAAAGATGGAAAGTTGTTTCAGGTGGTTTTCTCTCTCTAGAATGGAGTTTCTTCTTTTTCTTTGGTTTTTTATTCTTTTTCTCTATTTTTTTTTATATCTTTCCCTTTTACTCCTCTTTCCTATCTAGAACTCCCTAGATAGAAATGAACTAATTTGATGACCCAAAAACCAATATTTCCCTCTTTCTCATAATTCAAGTTTATAGTGTTTTGGTGTGAGTTTCCCTATTTTTCTTTCCTTTTCTTTTTTCTCCTTACTCTTATTTACACTTTAGACAAGTTAGCTTAAACTCAAATTTTATTATTCATTCTCTTTTAAATTTAAGTCCTTTTCTCTCTAGGCTTCCTTTTCTTTTTCTCACCATGCCCTGAAACCTTTCTAGGTGGGATAATTTTGTTCGTTTATCTTATTGTATCAATCTTAGCTATCTACCGTTGTTGTACACTTTGTACAACATGCTCAGGTTGGTTACATTAGTATGCATTTTATGTCACCATAAAAAGGCAATGAAGTGGGTCTTTAGTTGAAAATAATACATATGTTTTGGTGAAGAGGTAGGCGTCTTTGTTTTCAATTTTAGGAGGTGTGAGAAAAAGAAATTTATACTTAAAATTAAGCCAAAAACACCTGCAAAAAAAAATAAGAAAAAAGAAAAAATACATGCATGAGGGTTGAACAACCCCTTAAAATGCTTTTTAAAATGGTGATGTTTGTCGTCTTTAATTTTCAACTTTGAAAGTTGAATGGTGCACTACATTGTTTAATTTAAATGGCCTTTGCTTTTATTTATTTATTTCAATTTTTTTATTTTTAATTTAAGTCCTCATGGTTTTAAGTTCTTTATATTTGACTAATATGGATTGATTTTTTATAGATTTCTTTCAATTAAGCCTTTAATAACATTCACAATTATCGCATTTTACACTCTAATCTTTGGATTTTTAATTTATAATTTTTTATCAAATTGACCCCAAATCTTAATTTTTTCTTTAATTAAGCTCTTAATAAAATAAATAAGGTCCCCAAACTCCAATGCCTATTTCATTTTGGTATTTGGTCTTTTAATACTTTCAATTTTTGTTAATTTTAGTTAATTTTAAATTTTATTTTTTCTCTTCAATTACATCCCTCATTGAATTAATATTGTCATAACCTAATTTTGGGTTATTCTCCAAAAATTATTTTTTTCAAATTAAAAATTAAAAAAATAAAATAAAGGCTGACAATGTGGAAAAAAGTAGATTAAAGAGGGCTATAAAAATAAAAAAAATCAAGCAGCAATTTTTTGAGGAAATTCATGGCCTAATTGTACTCCATTATACCTAAAAATAGATAAAAATGTAAATTCAAGGTCAAATTGAATGATTATTGAACAAATTTTCATAAAAATTAAGTTTAATGACATAATTAAATTTTTAATAAGCCAATTTGATTTAATCATGGGCCAAATTCAATTTTAATTATGTTTAAGAATTAATTTGGGTCCAATTGAAGGATTTAATTAAGTGCAAGGACTTAATTATACTTTAAATGGGTCAACTTAATTTTGTTTTAGGCTTAATTGGTGAAAAATTAAGTTTGGAAGCTTAATTTTAAATTGATTAAGAAGATTTAAATTTTAAAAGACCAAATTTAAATTTTAATAAGTTAATTGATTGAAATTAGGGGTTAAATTGCATTAAATAAAGAAATTTAGGGTCAAATATGTTTCAATTGAAAGCAATTGAAAAAGGAAGGACTGAAATGAACTTTGGTAAAAACAAGAATCAGCATTATTCATTGTTTTTTTTCATCTAAAAAAAATGATCAAGTTACCTACTTTGCTGCTGCATTTAATGTATATAATGTCTGCCAAATTTGACAAATCTTATATGAAAATGATCCTTTACACTTTTTCTACAATACCATGTGATCAGTTTAGGCTGAATGACAATAAATCATCTCTGGTAACAACCTAAAGAGGTCAACTCAGTTAGTTTTTGTTTGCAGATTTGCAACTCATGATATCTACTTTGAGTCAACGGTTGGGATCCTTCCCAACTGAATCAAGAGCTAAAAAATTTTCCTAGTGTAGACAGGATTGCTATCTTCCACGCTTATAAATAGAGATGGATTTCATGGCCTGAAGAAGGAAAAAATCGGGTCCAAAGTCAGCCAGAAAACCAGTTTTTTTACCTGTTTCTGCAAATTTTCTTCTTTCTTCCTCTCTCCACCGTGGCCTTCAGCCACCACCACCACAATCATCGGGTTTATCACTATCATTTCCATCAACCTAGCTCCTCTCTAGTGACAGAGCAGTCACCGTGACTTTCTCTCTCGTCTCCTTCCTCTCCTTCTTCTCCCTGCTGCAGGCTTTTTTCTTTTTCTTTCTTCCTCTGCTGGCCACCATCTCTGTCACACCCTAAGTTGTTGTCCTCACATCAGCCCCTCACCTTTTTTACCACCGACCACCCTTTCTCCTCTTCCCCTTTTTTTTCTTCTTCGCAGCCCCTATTCAGTGAATAGAGGACGTGAATTATAATTCACGTCCGTTATTCATATAGTGGAATTTTTTATTTTAGATGTAGATTTTAATATTTGTGGGGTGTAATAATAAATTGCATCCTCAGGTATTAAAGATACATGTAAATAAATGTGATACTAAAATTCAGACTCTCTCACGAAGATAAATTTTCCTCGAGTCTTAAAAAAGACCAACAGATACCCGACTTAGAAAAAAGCAATCAAACAACAATGCAGCTTACCTTAGGTAGGGTAGACTTTTAAACTTTGCTATGTTTTTCGTTTTGATAATTGATCTTTTAATTCTTCCATTTATGAAAAGCAATCCTCCATTTTTCAATTTTCTTTATTTACACCAAATTGCATACCTATATGATTTGCTAACCACTTGCAAATTAAATTCTTGCCTAATTACAACCTAAAATTGTATTTTATTTTTGAAGTATTTTTTTAATAAAATGTTTTGTTTAATGGTTTATTTAAGCATGATTTTTTTAAATGATTCTGAAGATTTTTTTTAAATTCTAAAGGATAAAAATCTGGTTAAGACATCAATACACTTTGTATTATTAAAATTTTGCTTGAGCATTTTGACGATAACATATATTATTCAAGAACCTAATTATTTAGCTTGTGTATCAAATGGATATAGATTTATTCAAGTTTGATGTGTGTGTGTGACTGCATGTGTCATGACTTAGTTAAATAATCTTTGTAATTTTCCATGTACAAAGCTCAAGCTCCATATAATTTTTATATGGTATAACTTGGTAGAATTTTTATAGGAAAACCTCCATTGTTCTTCAGTCATCACTTTTGACTCTTCTTTGTTGGTGGTGGTGCTTCACGTTTGTTTCTGTTTTTCATATTTTAATTTTCATGTTTGTTTTTCTTCTTTTCACATTGGTTTCTCTTTTTTTTTTTTACCCTAATCTATGTTTTTTTTTTTTACAAAAATACCATTAAATTCTTTATTTTATAAGATTAGACAAAGAGACAAACAAGATAAAACATTTTTTTTTAAAAAAAAAAAGAAATCAAAGAGATGCCTCTTCAAACTAATCCTCAATATCAAAATTAGATAATTTTCATTAAGCGATGCCTTTATCACCTACCTCCCATGCATAAGGGCTTGCTTGGGTGGCTTCTCTTCAAAATCCTTGTCTTTAGGATAAGAAAGGCACCTTAGCCTCATCTCAAGCATTTAAGCAAGCACCTGGGTATCTTGTGACAACACTAGTAATAAAATTAGAGAATTAGATAATATTCATAGTTATATGAAAAGTTTAATTTTAGTGAATAAATGAGATGATCATTAGGTTATAGAATAGGAAATGCTTAGTGAGGTAGAATTGGAGTTTTGAATCTAGAGTTTGACTATATGTGCAGGGGAGGGTAAGGTTTTATCATTTACCACTACAGAGCAATCTAGTTTAATAACAATACCTTGATTATTTTTTTTCTGTGTTTTTTTAAAGACAAGTGTTTTGATTTTGACATACTTTTAATGATAACTAAACTGAAGTAAATCAATATAAGTTTACTAGTATATTATGTTTTCATCATGGAGTGTGTGTGCCTTTTTCTCATTTTGGTTGTTTTAGTGCTTTAAAAAATAGCCTTATTGGTTTCTATAATTGATTATTATTTTGCTTTATTAGCTCCTTTAATTTTGTGAGAGTGCAATTTTGGATTGTGAATCTTATTTGAAATTGAGCCATAAGAGAGCCATATGAATCTTTCAACATGCATGGTTTATTATAGCTTGGTTGATTTTTAGTTTATATTTGAAGGTTATGCAAACTAGTAGTATTAAAAAACTTGTTTATCATATCCTTTTTTTGCTTTGATGAATAACTTATCTCAGTCTTTACGATGGAGTGATAGTGTTGGAATTGGCCTAATGTCTATGGTATCCACTTTTTTAGAATTCCATCAATTAAGGAGATTACTAGTAGAATCAACAAAATCAACAAGATGCTTGTAGTGTTTCAGATAAATATCTTATTGATTAACCTTGACTGTAGACTCAAGACTTGCAAGTACTTTATGATGAAACCAGCTCTCAAGAACATGGTTGATGCTGCCAAGCTCCTCCACACCCAACTTGCTAGTGCCAAATGAGCCAATAAGGAGATATAGAGAGTATAATCTTCAATTGTCTATTGATTTTTGCTTGAAATAAAGGAAATTAATGATTAAATAACAATGGTTCATGATGAAATTATGTAGAAGGCATGATATGATGCCCTGTAAGCAATAATTTTTCCTTCATTTTCTTTTCTCTCTTTTCATATTGTATTTTGGTTTTTCCTTCAATTCTTTAAATGACTTTAAAGTTCTTAGTGTACCTTATGGTGAAAATCAATGGAATGTGATTACCAATTTGTGTAATGGAGTGACCTTTTTAGATCATGATGTATTAAATTGATGCTTCTTTTCATTTGTAGAGTAAATTTACCACAAACACATTTAGTGAAACACTATAAATTAAGAATCAATATCTTTATTTAAAAGTAACGAATTTAATCAACAGATTTCTTAAACTAATAAATTTAAAACATTCATATGTTAATTTAAGCAATTATAAATGTCTGCAAGTTAGTTAATTACCAAAATAACGTGTTAATTAACATAAAAAATTGTGATTTTTTAAATAAAAAATATTTAAATAAATACTAATAATGATTTTCTAAATAAATATATTTATTAATTATATTAAAAACAAAATAAATTAAATTTTTGAGTTAAAATATATGTTATAATCTACATTTCAAACATTAGATAGGGATATTGTTTTCATTATAATGTGTTGTTCCATTTTGTCCAATATTTATCAAACATAATATAGGATAAATTGTCCATTTCAATCCAAAGCACACCAAATATAAGATAAGATAGTTATTTGTCTAGTTCATTATAGCTTTGTCTAGTCTAGTACAATCCAATTAATATTATCCAGCATATCAAACACTACCTTAATATTACTAATATTATGCTTGAGTTTTGTAATGTTTACAAATATTATTCGAGAATATAATGAGCGTTTGTCAATTAAATGAAAATTAATCAATTCAAGCTTTGTGATATTGAATAACATACCTAAAACTTGTTTAGAATTAAAGTTTGATTTCATAAAGTAAATAAGGAGTAGTTGAATATACTCAAAATTAGGTGAGTAGAGGTTTAGAAAAGGACAAACTATCCAATTACAAGAATTAACAAGGAAAAAAGAGAATTGACTAAATAGGCTTAGAACCATTGTAGTTAAGCCCAATATTGGCCAAACTAAACTTGAATGAAATCTAGTTCATTATAGCAAAGATTTTATATAATGAGAATTTCTATTTTAAGAAGAATTGTTTCTAATAAGTTAGTGTGTTATTGAACCATTAGATAATGTCTATTTAGATGAATTATCCACCATGGATACTTTCATAATAATAGATATTTTTATATGAAGTTGAGATTTTCTATAACTAATTCCTTGGTTGGAGTATCTACATTAACTAGTTCTTTACTTAGATAAATTATCTATGATTTACAATACTAGTTCTTTACTTGGATAAATTATCTATGATGAATAATTTCATACAAAAAAGAGATTTTATTCAATAAAAAAGGGAAAATTATCTATAATGACTAATTTCTTATTAAAAAGATTATATATAATGAATAATTTTTTATTATCTATGTAAATACTCTTTAATGACTAATTTTCCATTACACCTATAAATATATAAATATAGTTGGTGGACCATCTTTGAAGTTGTGTAAGATGTGAGAGTAAGAAGTGTGAATAAAAAATTAAAAAAAGATAAAATAGACTTTGTATAATTTAAATAGAATTAAACTTACAAATACTATTCATTATTCTTGAGTGGATGATTTACTTTTTAATAGAATGTTGAGAGTTGTTATTCTTTTAAAAAAAAAAAAGCCATATGGGGACATACTTAGTTATATTAAGTTTGACACCATAACTAATAAGTTGCTCTTGAATTAGAAAAAAAGTTGGTTATGATGGCTTTGAGCTTGTTAATGGACTGGTTAAAGTGAGCTTGTCTTTATAATTAGTGTGTTGCTCTTCAGCATAGAAAAAAATGATTGTAAAAGCTTTATCTTTATCTAGATTGTTAATGAATTTGAAATCCCTAATGAAGCTTAAGGATTAGATGTAAACGTGGTCGAACCATGATAAAATATATGTGTTAATCTCTTTATTTGTAGGCTTTTATTTTATTATCTTCTTCTTACAAGGTCATCATCTTTATTTATATTGTCTTGTCAAGCTTCTGCTTCAATTTCTTTTTTTTTCCATAGGTTATTATCAAGATCTATTCCCCATTTAAACCTAACTTTTGATCCTTTAGCTGCTTGGGCATTTTATTAAAAATCAAGTTCATAAGTTTTTATGAAAAGGCTTGATTAGAAATTGATGTAGCGCCTACCCTAGTCCACCTTTTATGGTAATGAACCATGCAAAAATAGGTTCCTAGCATTTCCCAAATGGTCTGGTGATTAGAAAATTATTTCACTTATTGTTTTAGTCTTAATTGTTTTGATTCAAAGTGTTTTATATGTTTTTAGCTTGTTTATCTATAATTCAATGTATCTTTTATTTTTATTTAATTCTTCAGAATTTATGGTATTTTCAAGTATTTAACTCTTGAATTAGATTGAAAGTAAGATTATTTGAAAAATAGATAAATGGATGAGTTTAGCGATCAAATCCTAGTTGGTCTATTCTAGTCAATCTAAAATAATAATTGGTTTTCAGAGTGAGAAAATAATTTTATTAATGAATTAATTCAGTATTTTTTGGGTATCTCTTTTTGAACTTATTGTTTGCGAATGAGTGACATAATTTGGGAATTAATCAAAGACTAGGTAATAATGATTTTTATGTCAATGTTTGAGATACCATAATAAACTTATAGGATAAAGATATTTATTTCCTCGTGTAATCTTTAGGGGTTTCATCATTCTTAATGAATTTTGATATAGATGCTAAAAATTACATGTTAATATATTTAACTAATGTTTGAGGAATATTTATGAATAAATTAGATAAATGTGATTATCAATGATAAAAATATAATAGCTAATTCTATAAAAAATGTCACATAGGATTAATTATAATAAATAAGAAATCCTAGAACATTATTATCCTAATTTACACTTATTATTTAATTTAGTTTTTATTGTTTTATAAGATGAAAAGTTACTCTTACTCAATTCATCAAATAGATCATATTTAAATCAATTTTGATACTTAGTACCTTTTCAATACTTATAGTATACTGTTACATGTTCAATACAATACTTATTATAATTTATGCACTTATGATTTTAACCAACATGATTTTAGCACTGTTACTAGGGATTCAAATGAAATTATTGATAATATTGTTACAAGTTAAATTGATCTAATTTGATTCGCAATGTTTTAGATTTTAGGCTATGTCTTAGTACATAAAAAGTAATGAGATGCTTGAGCTACTACTTTACAATCCTGAAATTGAAAAAACTATAAAAGGACTAAAGAAAAGGAAGAAAGAGGCTTAGAAAAGTTCAACCACTATGGAAGACAAAGAAAATCAAAGACTTGATACACTAACATTAAATGATTATGTCGTACCACATGTCATTAAAATTTATTCAGTTACCAGAAAACTCGTTATTAAAGCTAACAACTTTAAGATTAAATTGACTATCTTGTATATAATTTAGACATCAATTCAGTTTTATACATTACCATGTGATGACCCTAATGCCCATATAACAAGTTTTTTAGAAATTTGTGATATTATCTTTTTCTTCGAGTCAGATCAAAGAATTGTCTAAAATCAATGCCTATAGACTTAATCATTAGTTAAGAAGATTTAACTAAGAAGTTTATTGCTAAATTCTTCTTATTGGCAAAGACAATAAAGATAAAGTTTATTGCCAAATTCTTCATACCAGAAAAGGTAACAAAGATGCACATTAAAATTTTTAATTTTGCTCAATTTAAGAGCGAATCATTTTATGAGGTGTGAAAGTGATATAAAGATCTATTTATGTGATACCACTACCATGTATTTCTGAAATGGATGCAAATTCAAAACTTTTATAAGGGATTTGGTGGTTCTACAAGAACACTAATAGTTATGGATTTAGAATGAGCATTTATGAGCAAATCTCAAGATGATGCATATAATATGTTAGAGGAGATGTTCATAAATAATTACTAATGGTTGAGTGAAAGAATGTTACCAAAAAGGGTTGTTGGTATGTATGAGATTAAAACTATAACAATTTGGAAAACCCAGGTCTACATGCTTCCTTGATAATTAAAGGCTTACCAGTTAATAAACAATATCATTCACATGACAATCTATGGGTTTTTTATGGAAACCATCCAAATAAAGAATTCAAGTGGGAAATCCTTTTTCTCAAGTAGACTATGCATATTTTATGACAAACTATATATGGCAGAACAACCCATACAATGCAACATACAACCCCAAATGGAGCAACCATCCTTGTTTTTTATAGAATAATTAGAATGCAAGGAAGCCTTAATCTATATCATCATTAGACGAGTCATCAAAATAAAAGTCATAATGAGAAAATAATAAGGTAGTCTACCTAAAATGACTAAAGTAAACCTAAAAAAACAATACAAGACTATAATTTTGAGAAGTTGAAAAGAGCTAAAAACACCGACTGCTGATGAGAATTCCAACAAATAAGATTAAGATATGCAACTGCAAACACTACATCAACCCATAAAGATTTTTAAAAATCTTTCAAATCCATGATTAGATCTGATGCCTAAAATCCCATTTCATTAATAACTAAACAAGAAATAAACTAGATAAACAATTCTTTAAATTCCTTTAAATTCCTTGATATGTTTAAAAAAAATTGTATTTTAACATTTCTTTTATAGATGCTTTTGAACAAATGCCAAGTTATGTGAACTTGTTTAAGGAAATCTTGTCAAATAAGAGGAAGTTGAAGGAATATAAAACCATATCTCTTACTGAAAAGTATTGTGTAATTCTATAAAGTAAATTTCATCCCAAACTTAGAAATCAAATAAGTTTACTATACATTGTTCAATTAAAATGTTGAGTTTGAAAAAGCTTATATTATTTAAGAGCAAGTCTTAATCTTATACCTTTATCCATTTATAAGAAGCTTGGATTAAATGAAGTAGGCCTACTATGATTACAGTGTAATTGGCAAACCACTTGATAAAGAACCCATATGGAATAATTAAACATGTTGTGGTTAAGGTGGATAAATTCATTTTTCTAGCTCACTTCTTTATTTTAGATGAGAAGGAGGATAATGAGATTCTAATCCTTCTAGAAATTTTATTATTAATCACTGAAGAAGCATTAATTGATGTAAAAAAAAGGAACTACAGTTGAAGGTGAATGAAGAAAAGATGATTTTTAATGTTTTCAGTGCCATCAAACATCTATATATAGGTAAGAGTTGTTTCAATATCTAAGCAATTGACTGTTTAGTCATCAATGGTGTTATACTATAAAAATATATGGAAATAAATAAACATTATATGATAACTAAGATTAATTAAAAGAAACTTAGAAGATAAAGGTTATTATTACATATAAAAAAAGGAACATACTTATAAGATTTACTCTATATGTAGATGTAACAAGCTATATAATTAAAAAACAACAATAACTTTTATGAACATGAGATTATGGAAAGAGCTTAAGAAGGTGGGAGGTTATCAATAGTTGACGGTTAGTTAATAGAAGCATCATACAATTGACTATATATGGCAGATTGCAAGGAAGATTGACGACAATAATTCAAACTCAAATCATTGTATCGTAGTTTCATCAGGTTCTTGTAACCTTCTAAACTTGAAACCAATAGATGATAATTTATAGATGATAACTATAAGCAATATAATATTAAATGATAACTTTGCAGGTGATAGTCAAGTTCCTTTGTAACTAGTATGCTTGCAGTTTCAATTCTATAAACTAAAGAATACCAAAAAAGATGTTTCATTGTTCATGAGTTTTGATTTATGGATGTAATTAGAATATAAATCACTCTATGAATGTAAGTATTTCTTTCTTAAGTTATCGAGTTTACTTTACATTCAAGTTGTTTTAATTATTTTGTTACTTTTTCAATTGAACTATTATTTATATGAAGTGAATTTAATCATATTGATACTCATGTACCTCAATGATACAAATTTGAAATTACTTGAGTCAATCTAGGACTAAATCCAAAGTTCAAACCAGTTAATTTAAAACTTCAATGCTAAGTTGCGAAGTCCTTTTAATTGAGGTAGACATAAAAGAACATACATCAAACAAATAGGTCTAATCAACAAAAACACATGTTGAAAGTTTATTTAATGAATCAAAGTATAATGGAGGATGTTGATATGGTAAAATATAAGTTATGGATAGATTCATTTGATTCTAATAACATGAAATATTTTGAACAATTAAGACACTGACTTACAAAATGTTTTCTATATATTGAGAAACCACCCAAGTTGAAGCTCAACCTGTTACCAGAACACCTTTAATATGCTTGTCATGGTGAAATATCTACTTATCTAATTATTATCTTATAAAGGCTCTCTAGTGTAAAAGAAAGAAAGTTATTGAAGGTTCTAAGACAATATAAAGTAGTTATCAAAGGGTTTTTGGCTAATATAAATGGTATCAATCCTTTTATTTATATTCATCATATTTCAATAGAAAAGGATAACAAGTTAATGGTGGAGCAAAACAAAAAAGACTTAACTTGATAATGAAAGATGCGTTAAAAAAAATCTTAAAATGGTTAGATGTTAGAGTGATCTACCCGATTTCTGACAGTTTATGGATTAGTCCTATTCAAGTTATACATAAAAAAAAAAAAAGAAGGAATGACAGTGATGAGGGATGGAAATAATAAGTTAATATCGTTTAAAACCACGACTAGGTAGGAAATTTATATGGATTATTAAAAGTTGAACAAAGCAACTCAAAATGATCATTTTCTCTTACATTCATTGATAATGTGTTAGATAGACCGACTAGATATAAGTACTACTATTTTCTTAATAGCTACTCAGGATATATTCAAATAACCATAGCATCAAAAGACCAAAAGAAGACTATAGTCACATGCTTGTTTGATACTTTAACTTTTCAATGAATGTCCTTCATACTTTGTAATACATCGACCACTTTTCAAAGACATATGATGGTAATCTTCTTGGATATGGTTGAGCAAATAATTAAAATTTTTATGGATGATTTTTTAATATTCTGATCTTTTTTTTATGATTTTCATTGAAAATTAGCATTTGTTTCAGAAATATATAAATAAACTAACCTGATACTTTATGGGGAGAAATAACACTTTATGGTACAAAAAAAAAAAACTTTGTGTAACGGTATTGAAATCATAGGGCCATTTCCTTTATCTTACAATAACAAATACATTATTCTAGTCATGGACTATATATTAAAGTGGATTGAGACTATTGCAATTCTTACTGATGATGGAAAAATGGTGTTAAATTTCCTTTGAAATAATATTTTTTAAAAAAAGAATTGGTACTTAAAAGGCCATTATTAGTGGTGAATGAACTCAAATTTATAACAATGAAAAAGTTTGTACCTAGACAACAAGTTTTTCTTTTTAATTCATGACTTCATTTATTTCTAGAAAGACTGAAATCATGATGGTCAATTCTTTTCATTATAGTTAAATTTTTTCCACATGAAGTAGTGGAAATCACTTTTGATGAGAAAAGGACATTCATAGTCAATATTTGAAGAATAATATGAGTTTGGGATCTATCAACAAGAGAAGTGACATCCTTCTTAATCCTCCTTAAAAGAGAAAACTAATCATGTTATTGATTATAACTATGCATTATTGGAAGGCAACCTAAGATTTTTATTTAAAATGCAAACCCTTAACTTAACTCATTTTCCTTTAGTTGTGTGTGTAGGATAGAAAAATCAAGCAATATTCAAGCTTATGTTCAACGTAGCTAGATCATTGTGTTATATAACCTTGCAATAAATAAATAAATAAATTATTTATAGTTTCTTCTTTTTTCCTTTCGTATTAAGAATAACGTTAAATTTAATTTTTAGGGTTTGATATTTGGTTATCTTGAATGCTAGTGTTGGCTATGTTATTGAATTTTTTTTCCCCTTAACTTGTATATTTATGATCAGTTTTACACTCTTGGGCTCTTTATTATACTGAGCATTGCATTTTTATTTAGAATAGGAAATATCTTATTAAGCAAGATTAATTATTAAAGTACACATTTCCTCGTAAAGTTATGTGAGTTTCATGACTATGTATAAAACATGAGTGTGGTGTTTTTCTTGCAATTATCCCTTTTGATATAGTCTTAAACAAGGTTTAAGTAAATAAAATGAAAATGATTACACACACACACTCCAATGTTTTAAGTTGCTTAGCAGCTAAGAGTGTTAATCATAAATATTTACTTTTATGTCAAATAATAGATTTAAATATAAGCATGCAATGCATTTTAAATGTGTGACTTGTTAAGTAACCAGGTATATTCATTACAAATATTTGTATTCACGTTAAAAAATAAATGGCAACTTCAAAATAAAGATTTTGAAAAAAAAAATAAAAAAATATATATATAGTTTGCTACCTTGTTTGTAGTAGTGAGAATGAGTGATTGTAGGATAAGTGTTATATGATTTAATTATGTTGGTTACATGATAAATGTAATTGAGTTTGGAATTATGTATGGATATTTAAACTAGAGAAAATGAGTGTGCTTATTTTTTCTTTATTTGATGTTGCTTATGTACCAAGTTGAAGTGTTAATGTTTGTATAATAGGTCCCATGGTTGAGATAAGTTAAGCCTAAATATGGTTATGGTTCTCTACTTTTATGGTTTTTTCCTTTTGCTTTATAACAAACAAACATTCAAATTTGAGTGTATTTGATAAGTGAATTTATTTCACATATTTTCTTAGACTTAATTATTTTGATTCAGAGTATTTCATATGTTTTTTAGCTTGTTTATATAGAATTTTAGGTATCTTTGATATTTATTTAATTCTTGGAAATTTATAGTATTTTCAAGTTTTAAATAGTGAAAAAGGTTAAAATTGAGATTATATGAAGAGATGAATAAGGAGTTCAGCTTAAAGATCAAATCCTAATTTGTTTGTTATAGTTAAGCCTGAATACTAATTACTTTTTAGGGTATAAATAGAGATATATAACTTAGTTTAAGGTGTTTATTATATTTCTGGAAAGTTGAGATATATACCTAAAAATTTTATATAGAACATAACACCCATGTCTTTATCATTTTTAAACAAAAAAAAAAAACAAAACAGTTAAAATACAAAGTTCAAATTAGTTTAAAAAATCTTGCATCCCAAATATTATCTTGATTTTAGCTAATATCTAGAGTTTTGAAAGAAAGACACATGGCTAGATGTATAGTAAAGCTAAATTGATTTACTACCATTTTTTCTCAAATAGAGAATTTGGAATTCAAATGTTTTCTACTTAAAAATTAACCTAAAAGTTAAGGACAATTGATAGCAAACCTAGACATAAATCTTTTCCTTTTAAAGAGAGGCAGAATATTTATATATATAAATCCTATATAAATAATTAGGGAGACACAGAGAGGAAGGTGGCCTTTAAGAGAAAAAAAAACAAAACAATTTGAGTAAAAGACAACAACTTTCAAGATGTCAACCCTTTAATTTACTAAAATCTCAAATGATATTAAACTTATCTTATATGATTTTTTTTATTTTATTATAAATTAAATTTTCTTTTATTATCTAATATTATACTAAATGAAAATGTGATAGTTAACGGGTTATTTGAACCATTAAAACTAAATTGCATTCAAAGGATTGAATCAATTCCTTAGTTTGGAATCTTTTGAGAATATTAATTTGAATTTCAAATAAAATTTAATTATTAATAAATGACCCGAAACAAATCAAAGAGAAAACTCTTTGATTTGCTACAACAATTCCCCTAGGATTGACATTAAAAATAATATTCCAAAAATAACTTTAATAACTTAAACCTTGTTTTTTACAAACCCTCTCATTGTTTCTTTCACTTTTTTTTTATCCTTCACCATCTAAATGGCAATAATTTTCCTCTAAACATGGAGAAATGTGATCCTTAATTAACATTGAAGATGAGAAGCCTCCAACATGGAATATTGGATACTACAAGGGTGAATATAAATGGGTTCACAAAGTTATTTTTGGATAGTTCTTGTTGGGTATATTGATTTGATTTTTTAATACTTTTTTTTTAAAAATATTGATTTGATTTTTTAATACTTTTTTTCTTTTTAAAATTTGTGAGATTATGAAACTGTTTATATTTTTTCTTGTTTGAATTTTAACCAGAAATAAACACTAGTCGGAGGAGGTTTTTCTTATTAGTTGCATCAAATTATACCAGAAAATAGAAAATGAAAATTATGATCAAATTTGGTATATTTTTTATTCAACTATAGAATACTTGGTGATTATATGAATATATTTATAATCTAATTATTTGTTTTGACCCATTCTTGTATTTTTCCTCCATTTCTATACCTTTTCTTGTCTAATTGGGCGATTCATTTCTTCTTCTTTTTGTTTTTTATGAAAGATGCTTGGTTTCATTTTTATATCCGAAATAGGTACAATCTGTTATATTATTTTGTGTGAAAATAAAATAAAATAAAATAAATATAATTTTGACAATTCATCCATCTTTTACAGTTAGAAAACCATTACTTTTTTTCTTTCGGCCGCCATGTATCGGGGTAAGGAAGAAGTACAGCCTCTAAGTAAAGGACCCCATCATGTTATGGGTCGGGGAAGAAATGAAGGGGGAGAAAAAAGGAACCAGAGAAAATAATAAGGGCCATGTCCACTTAAATGTTTTTTTAACAAAAAAGAAATGATACAATAATAAAATAGTTAAAATTACTAATTTAATTTATTTTCACAGATGTTCTAAATTGTATAATTAAATTCAATTATGCATGGTTTAATATTTTATTCTAAATATAAAAATTATAATAAATTATTAATTAAATTTAAATAACACATGGTTAATTCTACAAGTGATTTCGTTCCAAATAAATTATGTTTTTAAAAATAAATATTTTAATTTTTTATAATAAAAATTCTTATACTAATTTATTGGCCAATCAAATTTGTATTTTTATTTACTTGAAATTAATATATTTTTAATATTTTTAAATTATTTTGATATATTGATATCACAAATAATTTTTTTAAAAATAATTATTAATATATATTTTAATATAAAAAATTATTTTAAAAGCGACTAGCAACCTCATTATTAAAGAAAATTTAATATTTGAATAGCCACTTGGTTGGTAGAAGTTATTGATATGACCTCTTGTTTTTATAGATCTAATTTATTTTTATTTACATGTAATATTAAAAAGTTATATTCAAAGAGATTAAAAAGACCTGCCTTTTTTTTTCTAGGTTTAAATTTAAGATCAACATATAATATAACTTAATAAATTCTTTTGATCATATTAGATCAACGTGAAATGTGTACTTTTAACATTTTCCATCCTTAAAGGTGTATCTTTCTAAGCACGGGCCTCTTGAAAAGCATAAAATATATGTTTTATGTGAGGGATGCTGTTATATATATATTTCACAAACAAATTTTTTTAGTATTTATTTAATATTGTAATAGTTTCTGTCATTTAAAATATTTTTTACTTAAAAAATATCAAATTAATATTTTTTTATGTACTAATGGTTTTTATAATGATTTTAATAGGTTGATTTTAAAAATAAAAAATAATATTTTTAATTAAGAAATATTTTTAAAAACACGCAGCGAAATATCACCAGACACAATCATAAAAATGGTTGCTAAAAAGATGCCTTGTTTTGATTGACTAATTGCATGCATTTAAGATATGAGCTGACAATTACTATACGAGCTGCCAGCTAATTCATCACCTGCCTCCCATCTCAAGAAATTCAAAGAAAAGAAATATCTTAACTAGTGATTTTATATTTATTTTTTAATAATTATTATAACACTCGACAACTCAGCAACCTTAAAAATTAATTTAGATAAAAAAATAAATTTTTAGCATTCTATCATTTGATGAAAAATAAACTTATTTAAAAAATTATTATTTAATATTATGATCACTAAAAATTCTGATCGATTAGTAGAGATTTTATAGTAAAGAATTAATTGTGATTAAAAAAGATATTAATACCCCAGTGCATCCTATTTTAGATAAGTTGTATTGTTGATTTTGTCTTAAATTATTAAAAATATGTTGGTTTATACTATGATGGTTTGCGTGTAATATTTCTGATTCTAATATCAATAAAAATTTAACTACGAATACTTCCAACTCTGGTGTTAGTAAATATTACGTAACTGTAAAATAAATTTAGATCAATATTTTTATTTCTAATTTTAATGTCAGTGAATAAACAAATAAAATAAATTTATTTTTATATATGCATATATTTTTTTATTTATTTTTTAGCTAACAATAGAATGGAATAAAAATAAATTTAAATTAATATTTTTTTTAACTTTAACGTTGAATAAATCATTAAAATAAATTTATATTATTTTATTTATATATATACATATTTTTAATTTTTTTAATTTTTTAGTCGGGTTTAACTTACTCCATAGAAGCTGGGCTAGACCTAGCCAAAACTGGGCTAAACCTAGCCAACCCAATCCAGTCATTGCTACAAGCCAGTAACCTGAACGAACATAGCAACACACATGTGCTAATCCACACGTGTGGCTACACTGATGAATTAATATTCACTTGCACAATGTGCTGCTAATTAACTGGAACCCAATGGAAGGCAGAAAAGGTGGGTTACCTGGTTGGCCGGAGGCGATGAAGACGCTTGCACTGCAATGATGCCTCTCGTTTACGTTTGACCTTTTTTTTCTATTTTCTTTTGCTTTTGTGATAATGCAGGTGCCGGTTTTCTGTAGACACCAATGTCTTGGGTTCCTCTGTAGGCGATGAAGACGATGGTGATGTTGAAGTTGGTCTTTGAGTTTTTTGCTTGTGTTCTTCTTTCTTATGCTCACTGTCTTCTTCTTTTTTTTTTCCTTCTCTTCTCTGTGTAATTGCTTTTGTTTGGCTCTGTTTTTTTTTTTTTTTTACTTTGTCCCTTGTTAAAGCTTTTTCAATCGGTCCCTCATTTTTTGGTTCCTCACTCCCTTGGTTCCGCTTTTTTTTTTTTTTCTTGTCTGTGAATTTGTGCTTTGAAGATGAAGGTGGAGCCGGGGTACGCTAGCCTTTTCTCTTGTTTTTCTTTTGTTTTTTCCTCGTTTGCTTTTCTGGGCTCTTCTCTGTTTTCTCCCCCCTTGTTGTGTTCTTCTTTGTGAATTTATAGGGCTCTTTAACTTGCCCCAAAACCAATCTTGCCTTCGCAAGACTGTTCATGATTGGCTAGGATTTGTTGTCGATTTTCCAGCTCCCCTGTTGAGCTGGGATGAAGAAGATGAACTTGCTTGTTAACTCAGCAACGGTACCGTTTCGACAAAAATGAACATTTTTGGATTGAATTTTGGAACTTTAACAATTGGATCTCGTATAATTAAAAATTTCTTTTAATTTTGCCAATTAATTTCAACTAAATCTCTAAATTATAGAACTATTTACAAAACAATCTATAATTCCCGGATTATTTAGTTTGATCCTTAATTAAATTTTTAATTTTTTTTAAAATTATTCTTAAAAAAATCAGTTAAAATTCCTAAAATAAACCCATAATTTCACTAGAGTTCTTAGTTTTTAATCTCATAAAATGTAGCCTCTAAGCAACCACCAAATTTGGTATTTTTTTAATTAAATCTTTGATTTTTTTAATTAATTAAATTAGAATTTAACTAAGTTCTTGAACTTATTAATTCTTTACTTAAACTTCTGATTTTATTAATTAAACTAATTTAAATTTTAATTAAAGTTTTTAAGTTATTAATTCTTTAATTATTAACCAATTAACTCTTAAGTTTAATAATTTTATTTTTAAATTTTAAATTTTGTGTTATCATCTCTTTAAAAATTGGGTTATTATAATTATAAGTTTGAATGTTTTTAGAATTATGATTATTAATTTTTAGAATTATAAAATTAATTGAGATATATTAATGCTATGTTAATAATAATAATAAATAAAAAAATAAAACATTAGTGTGCCTATCCTGACGTGACGAGGAAGAATACAAACTCTACGCAAGATTTTCCATCGCATTGATGAGCTTGACTCCCAAAAAAAATAGAAAAAGAAAAGGGCATCCTTTTCTTCTGTGTTCATGGGTGTGTCGTGTTTAAGTTGTAAAAAAAAAAAAAGTTCATGGATGGTTTTTCAATATTTGGATCTTCTTTCTATGATTTCCGATGAAAGTTGGTATTAGTTTTGAAAAGATGTTAATAAACTAACCGAACATTACTTTTCTTTATAATTTCTTGAATTGATTTCATGAATTAATTTAATATTTTTACGAGAAGACTTAAGTACTTGTGTCGTGTAATAATTTCTCTCCTTGTATTTCGCGGTTGACTCCATTTCTCACCAACCATATCGTCCACCATTAACTAGCCAAACATTAAAACCAGACCAGCCATGACCGAACCCCAGTAGTTCATAGATCCAATCAAATCTCTGCTTTGTTTTCATGGATTCTTCTTCTCTCAGCTCCTATATTCTCTTGTTCAATGCACTCTCACAGATACCAACTGGGCACTATTTGGTAGCTTTCTTGATAATCTCCATTACTTTTCTTTACAAGTTCTTGGAGGTCCATTTCTTTGAAGATGTTTTCTTTAAATCTCAAGGCACTCCTATCACTTACAACCCCTCTTCTCCGTTTTGTAATGCCATTCTTTCCAGTTGTAAAATCCTCCACTCTAGGTAACGTATACATAGTACAAACACAAATATCTGAGTGTAGAGGTTGATGAGTTAACCCCATTTTCCTATTATGCGGTTGAATCTTGTTTGTGCAGGTTTGTAGCCTCAACATGGATATCAAGTCCTCATTTTCAGACTGCCTTTCTGCAATTTTGTGGGAGGTCTCCGGTTTTTAGCTATAGAAGGTAATGATGAGCAGTTGCTTAATTTGATTCTGTCATTTGACCATTTGCGATTTTTATAGAAAATGGGTTATTCTTGTGCTATCTGTCGTTCTAGAGTTTTTATTTATTTTTGAATATTTATTTTTTAATAAAAAAACTGGACTGCTTCATGATTTGTGACAAGAATTACGCATTCTTGTTCATGGAATTTGCCATAACATTTGTTAATTGGCTGTGGCACTTGCTTTTATCTGTGGTTTTCAAATTTGGTTCAATATTTTGATCTAACAAAAACCTATGTACATGCACTTTTAGGAACTTGTTTCGTACTTCTGATGGTGGAACCATAGCTTTGGATTGGCTGATGAACGCTGATGGTATGTATAGAGCTTTGGATTGGCAATAAATCTTTGTCTGTGTATTGATGAGCACTAACAAATCATATTCAAATCTTATGTATGCTGTCAAGATGTAGCCATCTGTGTTTATTTCAATTTTCTTGTCACATTTTCAGATCATTTTTCTTTCTAAATAATATAAAAGTTGGTTTTTCTACAGTTTCTGGAGGTGCTCTTGGCATAAATGGTGCATCTCTTCCCATGAATAATGCTATTTCTCAAGATGAAACTACTCCGATTGTGATTGTGGTTCCTGGCTTGGCAAGTTCCTCTACTTCTAATGTAAGTTCATTTTTTTCCTCTGCAATCATTACTCAAAATTTAATACAATTTCTCGCAGTTTCTCTTTTAATTAGATTTTGTGGGTGCTATGTATATGATTATGGAAAATATCCCGCATTGGTTGACAATAAGTGAGGAGTTTATATATAAGGATTGATACTTAAGGACCATAACCCAAATCTCAAACTTTTGGATTGAAAGTGGTGTCCATTCATGTATGTAAGACCTCGTTTGTCAAGCCTACACAGAGACCGGCAGACTCCTTGGTCTACCTTAACTTGTTTGTTGTGGAAAGAGGGTTGGCTTGAAAATGTCTATTGAGTCTTGGAAAAAATCTCATGTGTACTTAAATGTGATCATAGATGGGGAAAGCTGAATAGCCCTTCATGTCTTTTAAGGATCTTGGCTGATGATTCAAAAACTATGTCAAGAAATCGAGACTGTGTAGCTCAATGCCTGAATCAATTAGTGCCTAACAGATTTTGTGGAGAGACTTTTCTTTCATTCTGAAGTTGAAATACTTTAGGATCTTATGGAAGCTACCTTTGCATTATGCACAGAAACTTGCTTCTGTTGCTGGTCACTCCAGCACAAATGCATCAAATGGCCAGACTTCATCCAAAACTAACATTCACTTATTCATTATTTTGCTTTCCTTTTTCAACGTTCTTCTTCTATCACACATTATTACAAGCAGGACCAGCAGAAATGGTGATGATAGAGCTAGCTCTCAGTGCCTTAGAAAGTTGAGCAGTGCCCCTTCATCCTTCTAAATGCTTTAACAAAGTAGCAGAACTTGATTTGTTAGTTTTTGTGTTGTTAAAGCAGCCTGATGGACAATATTAAAGTACAAAGACATGGGTTCTTGCTGCATATTTTTGTATGCATTTTGAATACATGCTTGTGTGTGTGTGTGTGTGTGTGTGAATATGCATGTGTACGAAATAGGATAATGATGGATCTCTTATTTGATTTGTAGTATCTAAAGAATCTTGCCTTCAACCTGGCCAAACATGGATGGAATGTTGTTGTTAGCAACCACCGAGGACTTGGTGGTGTTTCAATTACTGTGAGTTTCTTTCTTTCTTTTTGATCAATAAATATGTAGAGTTGAGAACTATGAAATCTAATGTGGGATCACTATTGGTTTACTTGACAGTTGAAACTAGCTGCTATACAGTCATCTTATACTCTTTTTTTTTTTTTTGGCCAGAAAAGATCAGTGTTTACAGGAACTATTTACGTACTGTGATATTTTTCTGGCTTACCTATCCAATAGCCTTGGCTGATTATTTGCCCACTTTGATTTGCTTTGAACTATGAACCTTAGCATTATCTCTAAACTTGTGCCTTCGTGGACATTGTAACAAAGTTACTTTGTCTTGAACTTATCTTCTGTCAAATAAAGCTATCAAGACAAAATGTGAGCTTTGATTTCTTAAGGACCACATCTAAATTACATGCTTCTTTAACATTAGATTTTCAACACATTCTTTTCATTGGAGTACCAACAAGAAGTCAATAAACCTGCACTTGGTTGAAATTCTGTCCAAAAAGAAGCAAGCTACTGGGAAATTATGGTCAGTTCATGTGATATTGTTGGGAAACATGAAGATGCTTAATGTAGCATGTGCGTGATGGGACAACTAGTGCCATTTCGCTACACCAAAATCTTATATGGGATTTAGCAATTGGTGTGGTATCGATCACTAATTGTCTAGACATATTAATGCCAGATAATATCAAGGTTTATTTGGTAATATTTGAGAGTTGTCTAAGTGTGATGGTTATTTGAAAGCTGATTAATATATAATATATCTTTTTCTGGGCCTTCCACTGTCTTGATGTTCTTTACAACTTTGAAGTTATTGTATTTGTTGCTGAATGTAGGTTTACTTTTTCCTTTCATTGTAAGCTTTGCAGTCTGATTGCTTTTACAATGCTGGATGGACAGAAGATTTACGGGCAGTTGCTAATTATCTTCACGATAATTACCCCAAGGCTCCGTTATTTGCAATTGGAACTAGCATTGGAGCCAACATTTTGGTATGTTGATTTCAGTTCATTTTATATTTTTGAGCCTTCTTTTAATGTCTGGATTTTTGTAGGACTGCACTACAAGTTGTCTCTTGTACGTGCTTCCTGTTTGCATCCTTTTTAGCTTGCTGACAGTTGTTGTTTGGGCTGTCATTGGTTTTTCTTGCTGATATATTCTTCCTTCAACTTTAAGATAGAAAATCAAAATTTTGATTAGAGAGGGATTCTTCTATGGGAATTAGAAGATTTTCCACAAGGAAAGAGATACAAGAGTCTTGGAAGGTTTGTTTTTAGACTAAACAGAGTATTTAGCAATGTTTGTGGTTGTAGTATTCTGAATTCCATGAACATCACAGCACAAAATCCTACAATATAGGGTAGTTTCTAACTTGAAATCGTAATAACCAAATTTTAAGACTTACTAATGAGTTCAATGGTAACAAGAAAAAGAAACGTGGTTCCTTGGATTCTATTGTCCATTTAAAGTTCTCTGGATCTTCTAGTTACTTTTTTTGGTTTCAAATCTAGGGCCATTCTAGCTAAGATGGCTCTTCTGTGTTTATTTTGTTGTTCTATAGAACATCCAAATCAAGAAGATACCACTTTGGTGACCTTGGATATACAACCAAGACCAAACATACCACAAAATGAGGAAATTTAGTACTTCACAACTCTTGCTTGCCAAATAGTTGTAGTCTCACTTCTGCTTTACATTGTTCAACTGCATTTTGGCCGCCAAGTACATCAAAGGAGTGAAATCTACTTAGCGTTTCTTGTAATTGAAATTTTTGCCATTCATATTACTGGGCAAGTTGGAATGAAATACATTTGTATATCGGTATTCTAGACTAGTTTATTTTTTAGATTGCTTACCCATGGGAGCAAAGAGCAGTGTTTAGTTTGTAAAAGAATCAAAATTAGCTTATCTAACTTACTAAGCTACAAGCTTCCTTTGTTGCTCATCATCACTTGCAAATTATATTCCAGATCATTTCAGTATTGCTCTGTTAGATTCTGTAGAGTGAAGGATATCTGAGCTCATTGCCACTTTTAATTAATTTATTTGTCCACCTATAACCAATGAACAGCTTCATGTTCAGTCCTCATGGATTGTGATGAATTATTTGTTTTCAGGTGAAATATCTAGGGGAGGATGGAGAGGGTACTCCTATTGCAGGGGCCGTGGCAGTTTGCAATCCTTGGGATCTTTTGGTTAGTGTTTTTGCTGAATATAGTTACAACTCGCACGGTTTAATTTTCAAGTGAATTAATATCACAGAAGACTGAAGTTTCTTGTCATTAGCTGGTAATGTAGTTTCCCATTCCAAAAGCAAAATGGTTATGCCAAACTTACTTGGAAGCTGTAGTCATGTGGTTTCTGATGCATTTTACCTTTGCTTTGTCTTATCTTGTTTTATTTTATTTTTTGCATAAGCAGCATATTACTCCCTCTCCATCAATGTTATGCAGTTCGATAACACACAAGATCCATCCTGTTTCCTGTAGCAATCTTGGGCAGAGTTTGCATATGAACAGTCGAAAGTCTAGTAGTACGTTTGCACAGTTGGAATTTCACTTGTAGAAAGAGCTTTTCCTTTTCATCTGATGACCAAAATGGAAACATCAGAATATAATGGACTCATTTGAAGTGTGAAATAGGGATGCAGGTTAATGGTACCCTAGTTTTCATGGTAGGTAAATGACATTCACAAAGTTAAAATGTTAGAGAAGTGCAAAGGTAAAATCAGAAAGAGAAAATCATTTCTTACATTGGTTCTGATATATGGAGGGCTCAATGAACAGTTAGATGGATGGTCGGTAGGATTTGTCTGCAATTAAATTTTACAGTTTTTACATATTCTACTCTATTTCTGTTGATGTTTTTGTAGCATAATAGCTTCGGGATAACATTTCACCTTTAATCTTGTTCTCAACTACTCTTAAATTGGTGAAATTTGATTCTGGTGTCTTTTCTTCTTGTCCTCCCATTTTTTATGGACCAAACCCAATGTTATAGCAGTTGTGATTTCAAATGTGATGGATACATCAAGCTTAAGTTTCGGTGTTCTTTTGGGATTAAAATATGGTTTTGTTTCATGTAATCAGTGGTTTTGTCCTTCATTTCATTTGCAGATTGGAGACAGATTTATATGTCGCAGGCTGTTGCAGAGAATCTATGACAAAGCTCTTACAATTGGCCTACAAGGTTATGCAAAATTGTATGTTATGAAAGTCCAACAACATCACTTAATTATTCTGTAAAATTCCCATGAAAATTTTCCACCTTTTCTTTCTGGTTGATCTTGCTGAATTGAACTTCTCTTTTTTGACCTGGTGCTAGAATAGCCCCAACCCAGGACATGCTCATAAAGAACATGTGGTAGATCCACTCTGCCAAAGGCGATGGTCTAGATGCATTTGAACATTAAATTTAGCCTTCAAGGGATTGTAGTTATCTGTACTTTTCTTTCATTTGACTTGATATGACAATATTCCAAATGATCTGTGCAGACATGAGCCTCTCTATACTCGTCTTGCTAACTGGGAAGGCATTAAAACGGTTAGTTTATTCTCAAGTTCCTGATAATCTGTTTACTGTCAAATTAACAGAACAAATGAAGTAGTGGGTAGCTAGAATTTCTTCCATTCTCTTATGCGTCCACTTTTTCAGATGTATGTAATAATTTATCTCGATTTGGTTTTCAATTCGGCAAAGAAACTTTGAAATTTCTTATTTCAAAGCATTATTTTTTCCAGAACAAAGTCCTCTAGTCATGCAAACAGGTTCTAGCCTTGTATCAAGATATTACATGGATATTCATTAGTCATAACACAAGGCCTTGACAAGCCAAAACTAGTAATGAACTATCGCATTGCTTCGGTTCATTGTAATTTTGCGTTCTCTTTTTTTCACTTTAATGTTATTTTTTAAATCACTCGTTTGACCTGATATTTGTTATAAATTATAGCTTCTGAAGGTTGTGTTTCTGAAATGTGAAGATCCTCTTCATTATTTTGTTATTATGAAATCTAGAGTCCATGTGAGTTAAGTTGTAAAAATGATAATGAGATTAGATAGATGCCTAACATGTGTAAAACAAAAGACGAGGAGATAAAAATAATTAAGCACTTGAAATTTCGGCAGAATACAATTGTATGAAATTTCAAAAAAATTAGAAATAAATAACTAATGAGATATCATCAAAGGGTATGGATCTAATATTGAAATCAAACTCAGATTGCTTTTCTAGAGGTCAGTATCATTAGTATAAAATGCTCCACATGCCTAGTTTGTTGGTCTTACTAAGGTATCAAATAAAGCATTCTATGTTTTTATCCCTTAGTGGAAGATCAGCATAATATCCTAGAGATTAGATAGATCCCATAGTAATATCTTGTTCTTGTTATCATATTTTACATCTTAGAATGCAACTTTCACACCATTACTTGTCACTCATATTATACTCTGTCCTTTATTTTCTACAGTTAAAGATTGTGTATAACCTGAATGCCAGTAAATTTCAAAATAGCAGAAATCTTCACTGTTTATATGGCTTTGACAGTATACATTTATTTGACATTGTTCTTGTCTCTTTCTAATGCTTTCGGTTTTCTTTTGCTTCTGTGGTACAAAAAGGCACGTTGTATCCGGGATTATGACAAACATGCAACTTGCCATGTTGGTAAATTTGAGGTATTAATCACTGACATTTTCATCTCTCTTCTGGTTTTTTGCTTCTAAGCATCCAAAAATATCATTTCTTTTTTCAGACTGTGGATACATACTATAGGCGCTGTAGCAGTGCATCTTATGTTGGGAATGTATCTGTGCCACTACTCTGCATTAGTGCTCTGGATGATCCGGTTTGCACTAGGGAAGCCATTCCTTGGGATGAATGCAGGTGGATCCATCTTCTATGATACTGAAATAACTTGTCTTAAACAACCTACTTTTGTGTTGATCTGAGATTTGATTTTTTTTTTTTGTCATTGCATAGAGCAAACCCAAATATTGTGTTGGCCACACCACAGCATGGAGGACATCTAGCATTCTTTGAAGGATTAACTGCATCCAGCTCTTGGTACTTGTTAACTTTCTTATAGTGGAAGACTAGGCTCAAACAAGCCAACATTCAGATGAGTTATGGCTGTAAATGTTTGTAGTTCATATAAAGAGTTATAGTCCTTTCCTAGATTTACGAGTGCTATCCCGTTTTGGAAATGTCATTCTTTGGGTAGACAGATGGATGGGCCTTGCATTTTAATTCGAGTAGTTATGTTTTTTCCTTTTCTTTCCTTTGATAACTCTCTCTCCATCCATCTCTTCATATTTGCAGGTGGATAAGGGCTGTTGATGAATTTCTTGGTGTTCTACGCTCTAGTCCATACATTCATGTACAAAAGGTGCATTTTCTGTTCATTACTCCTACTTTACTCATCAAACTGATTGTAAACTATTGTTAGATACGTGGTGATTGCAAGGTGTTGTTTTTGGACATGTCAAATTGTGAAGGGATATAATACTCAAGGTTTCATTAGATTAAGTTCTTGTTCTCTTCTTTCCGTGCTTTTCAACATACCAACTTTTGTGCCAGCTAATGTTATTTATTCATGTTTATCTGCAGAAGCAGACTTCTGGCCAGCATTCATCGCTGGATTCTTCAATTGATCAGTATCCACACTTACATGTTGCTGAAGATGGAATAGTAACCGCAGCTAGCAGTGAGGAAAAAAGAGATGGCATTGAAGACATAAAAAATTTGCAGATGCTTAGTGAGGAAAGAACCACTGAAATGCTTTCAAATGCAGAACAAGAGAAGCACGTTACAGAAGCAAAGTCGGATTTCATGTCCGAGACCTGTCAAACCTCAGAAATAGCTAAAAACATCCAGGGTGTTAAATCTCCTGGTATAACCTCTCCTCTTAGAAGATTCCTAAATCAGATTTCGCAGCAGAATAGCATATCGACATGGTTGCTTGCTTTCATCGCCATCAGAACAAGCTGGCCACTAGTAGGATCCATCACTAAATTCATCTTTAGAAAGAGGTCAAGAAAGATCATGCCTGCAGCATAACAGGTAATTATCTGCCAAAATGTCTGCCATTACCTGCCGAACTCGAGTATTTAGCAAAACAAAATGGAAATTAAGACAAGGTTATGTATCACAATCTCTGAACATATTTGTTGCCGCCAACTTGGATAATTATATGAGATGGAATAAGATTGGCGCGCGCGCACAACACGCATTGATTGGCTTTAAATTATACTACCATATGGGGCATATTTCGGTGTTTGCACTTGGAAATTAACGCCTACTTCCAAAATTCTATAAACTCCACTGTTCCTCGAGTGGAAGTTTTTGAGCTTAATGGATTTTATTGAGGTTCGGCAAAGATTAGGTAACTGGGTGTGATTCGAGGCTGATCTAACCAAGAAAGTGTTGAACTTGGTAAGTTTTGGTTAACGTGAAGGTTGGTCCAAAGATACCTTCTTGCCTTTGAATATTTGAGGTTCGGCAAAGATTAGGTGACTAGGTCAGCTCCTTTTTCGAAGTGATACATTCTTGTGGTAAATATGTACTTTAATAATTTATAACTTTACGGCATTATATTATTATTATTATAGTATAAACTAAAAGAATGTGTTTTTACTGTTCAAAATGTGGATTTCAATAGTGATTTAAAAAAATTTATTTGGTTCTCTAACATTTATTTTTTACAATTGAACCCTTTTGAGCCTAAATTAGAACCTAATTATATATATATATATATATATATATTGGGAGGAAGGTTTAATTGAAAGAAAATGGATTGAATTGAAGAACTAAGTAAAATAAATGGTTATTTTTTAATTTGTTTGTAAAGTTTATTTTAGTCCTTCATGTTTTTCAACTATTATGTAATTGGTCTTTACAACTTTTAACAAATTAATTTTGATACCAAGCTTTATTATTATTATTATTATTATTTTTAATCTTTATCAAGTGGAGAGAGATGAGGTGGTTAGATTCTAGTGTAGGGAGAAAGTTATTGGCAATGATTTTAGTTATCAAAATAGTTTATTTTGTGTTAAATTGTTCTATGTGATTATGAGAGTTACGATTAAGTGTTTTTTATTTTTAAAATACCTAAAACAACATATCTGAACTCGAAAAGAATTTTAATTTTTGGTTGATTTTGGACAGGTTTTTTATGTTTAAGAAGGATATAGATTGATTTAATAAGGTTTTTAGCATGTTTCTTAGATAATTTGGGTTAAAAGTAAGTTTTTTTTAATAAAAAACAAAACTTACCTTTTTTTCAAACTAATATAGTAGCTAAATTCTAGACACCTATAATTAATGCATTGCTTATTTTTTTAGACAATTATAGTAAACAATATGTTATTTATCTCATTAATTTTATTTAAAAAAAAAAACCTTGTTAATAGATTCTTTTTGGTTAGATGGGTGTTGGGCTTGCTTTACGAGGCCTAGAAGTACCTAGCCTAATTTTTTTTATTATTAATTTTGATTTTTTATTTATATATTTTTTATATTTATTTGAAAATAATTTTTAAATTTATGCTTTCATTATTTTATATAAATTAAATATTTAATTTTCTTATAATATTTTTAAAATGTGCAACCTTTCATAGAATTTTTTTCTTTTTATTTTATTTAATAAATTTTATGTGTGTATTTATTTTTATTACAAATTAATTTTAATAAGAAACTTTATTAGATATCTTTAAGTAAATGACCTGTGTAATAGTATTAAATATTTTGATTTATATTTTTTTTAATATTTTCAATTACATTTTTATTTTTTGTTAATAACTTCTTCTTTTTTCTTTTTTTTTACACAATGGTTTATGATTTATTTAATTAAATACAAGCATAAGTTTTTTTTATTTACATTTATGATTTTTCTTTCCTATAAAAAAACTTGTATTGGTGTTTTCGATTGGATCTTTATTTATGATTTTTTTTCTTTAAACCTTGAATAAAAATTTTATTGTTTTAATACTAACTTTCAATCCAAGTTAATAGTATATTTTCTCTTTTCATTTTGGTCTTTATTTTTTTATTTTTTCTCATTTGGTAATGTTTTTGTTATTTTCAATTTAACTCTCAAAGTGAAAATTTGTTATTTCCCTTTAATTTTTATTTTATTTTGATTTTCACCTTGATTTTTTAATTACTATTTTTATTTTAGATTTTTTTTTTGTAAAATTTGTTTTCTAATTTTATCCTTTAGAGTTTCATTTTCTAGTGATTGAGCTTCAAGGTTTTTTCATATATAATGTTTTTGATCTAATGATTTGAGTAACAAAAGAAATACGAGTTGACATCTTTTCTTTTCTTTTCTTTTTTGATATTATTGTTTGACATTGTTAATTTTTTTAAAATGACTTTTTGGTTTTTTTCAAAAAACTTTATCAAATTATCTCGATCTCATGACATAAAATGCAAGCTTTTCAGGTTAGTTCGAATTAGCTCGCCTCATAATATCCATATTACATGTCTATTACGATGGCTCACATTGTTTTTTTTTAATCTTATTTTATCCTATCTTATAATTCCATGTTTGATTGACTACAAATTAAACAAAGTTGTATTTTTGCTCTTGATTGAAGTTTTTTTTGCCCTTGTTATCTGGATCATCTTTATATATATAGTTTTTAATGTTTGCTATTTTTGCTTTTGTCCTTTATGATTCAAATAAAGAAAATTTATTTAGATGGTCAGAACTATATCCAAAGTTATTTAATTTTTTTTAAAAAAAAATTGCTTGCACATCAAAATATTTTATTAGAAAAATAATATGAACTTGCAGCATAGTGTGGGCATCAACATAATACAATACACTAAAACATATAGGGTTTTCATTGTAGTAATCCAAAGTGAAAACTCTACTTTGACCTTTTTTGAACAAGTGTTTTTTATTTTTTTGTTTTTTTTTTCAATCAATGTATTTTTTTATTCTTTAATATTATATTTATTTTTTATTGAGTTATTCCACTTTCATGACATGGATCATGAATTTCATAGATTAATCCAATTGATTTAGATTTTGTTTCAATTTCAAAATTAAGATTCTTCCAAGATTGTTTTACTGTGAGAAAGCGTTTTTGCAAAAAAAGTATTTTTTTTGCTTCAAATTATGTGTTTTGATGTTTTTAGTTCATTTTAATGTGTTAGTGACAAAAGAAAATTTTAAAAATAAAAAAAATATTATTTCAACATATTTTCAAGCAAAAATCAATTTCAAAAGAAGTAACTACTATAATACTAAACATGCCCTTCATTATTTGTTTTGTTTGTTTTTTATTAGGTTATTATGGCTTCATGATCCGAGAATAATGCTTAACAGGTTAACTTGAATTGACTTGAGTTATTTTTTGTATTTATTATTTTTAATTGAAAATTTTAACAACTTTATCGTTCAATATTAGGTCTATTATAAATTGAGATTTATAATTTATTTGATTTATTTTCAATTAGGATATCTTGATTTTATGATCAAGGATACGAGTTTTGATATTTTAACCCTAATTAAATCGAGTTGTTTTTTATTATCTCGTAATCTGGGATCACAAATTCTTCAACATTAGATTTATTTTTTATTAGATTGTCTTTGTTTAAAAATTTAAGTCATAGGTTTAGTGGTTTAACCTAGAGGTGATCAAATAACTTGAGAAACCGATTAATTCAGAAAAACTAACAAAAAAAAACTAAAAAACCAAATCAAGAAAAAAAATTAAATCATCTAATTAGAAAATAAAATTCAATTTTGATTTTAAAAGTTTGAAAACAAGTGAACCGGACCTAACAACATTGAGTTAACCATCAATGAACCAAAATTAAAAACAACCGGGTATAAATATTAATTTTTCTCCTAACCCTAAAAGCAAAATCAAACCCAGCAGCCGCCTCCTCACCTCATCCCAAATCGCCCTCTCTATCGTCTCTTCACAGTCCACAAACATAATTTTTAACCCTAAATCAAAACAAAACACAAGTCGCCACTCCCTTCCAAGCTTTCTCTCAATTCGCCATCTTTATGTTTTTCTTCTCTTAAGTTCTAACCCTAAATAAAGCCAATACTAAAAGCAGTGAAATTTATTCCCGTTTTTTAATAAAAAAAAACTAAAAACTCGACAATTCTTGATTATCCACCATCAATGATTCCAAAGGCCTAGATCTATTTATCAACATTTATTCGATGAGCATGAGAATATTGTATCAACTGTGCCTTTCCCATGCTCTTTTGCTATTATTTTCTCTCTTCCTTGGATTCGCTGTTCAAGAAATAAATTTTGATTTTGAGCAAGTGCTCAATATTTCCTTTTCATGTGAACCTTTTGCTCTCCACCATCCACCTTCTCAGAAGCCATCATCAAGCAATGCTCTTTTGCTCTTAATTTTAATTTATTCGGAGAGCCTGAGAAGATTGTATCAATTGTGTCTTTTCCATGCTCTCTTGCTTTTAATTTCTCTCTTCGTTGGATTCACTGCCACTACTGTTTTACTAGCCACTGAGAAGGAAATCTTACTGCAATTCAAGGGTAATATCAACAACGACCCTTACAATAAAATTAAATCAAAGCCAAAACTAAAAATTAAAATTTTTTTCCAGGTTTTTTCCTTTAGCCGAGCTCAAACCGGTTTTAATTTTGATTTCTTTTCAAGAAAACCAGTTTAATTATTTTTTAAGTGAAAGTTAAACCTAAACTGTTTATGACTTAGTTTTTTTTATTGACTAAAAATTAATTTTTTTTTTCTGGCTTTTTTAATTAATTAATCGAATTTAATTAATTACACGAATTAAATTGAGCCGAAAATTGTAGGCTCAAACCAGTTTTAGTTTTGATTTTTTTAAAAAAATCAATTTAATTATTAAATTTTTAGGTGAAAGATATATCGAAATTGGTTTAATCATTGATTTAGTTTTTTTAAAATAGACTAAAAATTAAATTGTTTTTTTTCTGGTTTTTTCTTTTAATTAATCAAACTAAATTAAGTTGAAACTAATTAATTTAAATTAGTTTTAATTTTAATTTTTAAAGAAAATCAGTTTAGTTATTTTTTAGGAGAAAATCATACCGAAACTGGTTTAATCACTCTTTGATTAATCTAGTTCACTTAGTTTTTTTTTTATTAACTCTTCATCTTTTTAATTTTATCATTGAATATTATATTTTATTAGAAATTAAACTTCATGATTTATTTTAATTTTTTTATTAAGTTATCATGATTTCATGATTTAGGAATATTCTTCATAGATTAGCCGAAATTAACTTGACTCATTATTTTATTTTATTTTTAATTAAAATTTTTATAAATTTTATCGTTTAATATTGAGTCTAATAGAGTTAATGGAGGATTAAACTTTAAATTTATTTTGATTTGCTCTATATAAACTTATATTAGTTTCATAATCAAAGTTGTAGATTTGATGGGTTAAATCAAGTCTTTATTTTTATAAAATTATCTTTATCTTATGGTCTAAATCGTGAGTTTAGCGGATTAACTTGAATTATTTCTCTATATTCTTTTTTTAATTGATATGTTTTTAGTCATTTCATCTTTCAATATAAACTATATTACAAATCTAACATACTAACTTGGATTGATCTAAATCAATCCAATATATTATTATCTTAATTATATAAAAAAAAATGTCACCTTGAAATTTTATCTGAGTCAAGCTATATTTTTATGAGTTGTCCGAATTGCTTTTAAACTTGTAAAGTTAACTGAGTTATATCATATCAATCCATATATAATTTAATTTTTCTTGTTAGGACTAGATTATTGAATGTAAAAAAAAAAGAAATATTTCTTATTACCTGAGTTTTAAGGTTGACAGACTAACTCAGTTTGCTTTTTAAGTTTTTTTTAATTTTATTTTTTAAAAATTGATTAATTGAAAATTAGACGTAACAATTTTTATTTGATTGTTTTCTATAAGGTTATCATATTCTCATAAACTGAATTACAACTTTGACATATCGACTTAGGTTGACCCAAATCAATCTAATATATTATTATCTTAATAATAATAATAATAAAATATCACCTTAAAATTTTAACTTAATCAAATTTTATTTTTACAGATTATTCAAATTACTTTTGAATTTTCAAAGTCAAATTATATGATATTGATTCTCATATAATTTAATCTTTTTTCATGCAGGACTTCGATTACTGAATGTAATAAATTGAATTTAGTTAGGATACATGCAACTAGAATTTTTTTTAAAAAAAGACAGAAAACATATGTAATTAACAAACAATGACCGGAACAAGTTTATTTAAGTAAGCTTGATTAAAACGATACTGTATATCTTGTGTACATCCCCCCCCTGATGATTTGCACACGAAAGAGTGACTCATGCCCATATCTTAGAAGAGAAAATAAATAGAAAAACATGAATATCAGCCGCTGCCATGATACTAAAGACAAAGGGTTTTGGTAAGAAAATGACCTTCTTCATCGCATGGAATCAAACCACTCAAAGACAAACGCCACACCACTTTTTTAATACCATAATTCAGATTACAGAAACACTACAACCTTTTCTTTATCCAATCTTTGATCAAAGCATCTATCATTTCTTATGAAAAGTACATATATGGCCCTATTTTCTATTTCGAGGAATATTCAAACCATTGGACCCAAGTGTGTGTGTGTATATATATATAGAAACATACGCAAATCCAAATTACGTATTTGTTTCTTTGTATTCTCAGCCTTCATCATAGCCGTCTTGCTCAATTCCATGTTTTCTTTTCTCCACAAAAAAAAAAAGGGGGTGGTTTGATCTAATATTAGTAGAGTATGGAGTTGTTAGTCGTTGGTGCTTGAAATGCTATGTTAATTAAGAAGTCTCAGCGGTTTTATTTCTCACCCAAAATCATGAGTTCATTTACTCACATGTTTCCTCTTTCGGTCTAAAGTTTCAAGATCGGTTATTCATCACATGATAAGTAATGGGATATATATAATCTATAATTAGCCCTCTTAATTAGAGGTATCTAAATTCTTAAATTTCGCCATAAATATATGTAGTGAAGAACTCTCCATGTACATGTGATGGAAGGATGAGATGAAATATTTTATACTGGATACATGGTTAGCCTATCTAGAAATACTATCTTCTTCGATATTAGAAAAAAGGAGGAGATTTCACATTATTACTTGAGAAATAAGGCAATAATAGACATATTTATATTTCAACATAAAGATTTTGGTTCTTGGGCTCGAGATCGTGTTCATATTTAGAACTCTTAAAAGTTATAAATAATGAGTAATGTAATGAGATCTTTCAGTGCTAAACAAAAGAAATTTGTGCGAGCCCTTACAATTTTTTTTTTTTTAGTGGAGGGTTTTGTTTTTCTTGGCACTTTCAAATATGTTGAGTCCAGTAGATCGTTGACTTGTGACTTTGTCGTGATCTCCAACATCATATTAATTTCAACCTTTTTTAACTGTTCCTAAAAACAGTATATGATCATGTCCTCTTCAAACCCATAAAATGTATGATTTCTACGTTTTCTAGGATCCTCTCATGATATGGAGAGCTTCGCAGAACAAAATCTGATGCCGTGAATATGAGACAAGCAAACCGTGTTGACTTTGAATAATGGAAAAGCCATGTTCATATTATGGTACAGAAATATGTGGATATGGTATCACTGAATTTGCTCCACCAGAAAGGTGATCAACGACAATGATGTAGTCGTGGGAAAATTATCAAAAATGTTATGGGATAATCAAAGTATTTAATGATAGGTTCTTGAACCGTGTTGGCTTTGAACAATGTCAAAAAATGGAAAAGCCATGTTCATACTATGGCAGAAAGATCTGTGGGTATGGTATCACTGAATTTTCTCCACAAAAAATGGCGATCAACAACAATGATGAGTCGTGGGAAAATTATCAAAAAAGTGATGGGATAATCAAAGTATTTAATGATACGTTCTTGCACTAATTTCCTTCCATCCAAGAAGCACGGCAAGAGGTAGCATATTCAGCTACAAATGGCATATATAGGGTTACTTTTCACACTTCTAATATTCCTTTTTATGCGTCTTGAAACTTCAGCCAACTGGGGAGTAGCAAAACCTAGCAATTTCCAAAATATATATGATTGTAAGTAATTACCATTTGACAATTTGTGTGGCCTTATTGTTGAGTAATAATTGTGTGATGATCATAAAATTAATTGTTTTAGAAGAAAATACTTCCCAAATTTTCTAAATCATGCATCTAGAAAAAAAAATTTATGCAAGATTATCAAAACAAAATATTCAATATTTAATTATTAAAACAATATCATTATTAAATGAAAACTTGTGGTAATCAGATGTATATTGTAACATCAATTGTCAAAAAAAAAAAAAAAACCTCGTAGTGATGAGATGTATATTGTAATACCATGTGTTATACTATATATATATGGTTTTTTTAGCTCTAAAATTATTAGTATTGTGTGTAATTAACATAATTATGAGGGGTATTTCAATATTTTTATATTATTTTTTCATATTTTATTCAAAAAATTACTAGAGTATATTTTTCATGTTTCAGCAAATAAGCGGCAACCGCTGTTTAAAAAATCCATAGATTACTTTTTAGAAATTAAATTTAGCTAAATACCATCTAGATAAATATGCAGAAGTGTGAATGATGTATGTAAACATATCATGAATAAATTACAAGCATCATGGTCCTGATCAAGTATTTTTCATCAGAGCCAAGTGCTCAATAATTAATAATACACTCATAATGCGGCAGGTCCGGAAAATGGTCTGCATGTTGGATAATTCGAAGGTCTGCTGCCATCCTTTAAGAAAAACATCGCCACAAATCCAAGGGATCCTGTCCTTCACTGCAGAGTCTTAAGGTGTAACAAAACAGACATGTTTTTTTGCATAGTGTCTCCAGAAACTTGCCATATGTCAACTTCATGTATATACAGCTAGGGTTAGTGCTACCTTGCATAGAAGATAGTCATGGGGATTGGCTTGCCAGGAAAATTTATTAATTATAGTTAATTAAGTAATTAACCAACTAATTCGTGGGGGGTTATTATAATTAACTGCCACCATGTCTTGTATATACATGACAATGAAGGCTACAATTTAAGCATCTAATTAATTAATCCTCCATCTTTCTTTATGTCTTTGAGATCCAAAAATGTTTTCTTAGACTCATTCAAACGGAATTTTCAATGCAAAGACTAAACAAATATTTATTCCTCAAGGAAACAAGAAGCCGCACCTTGAATTGAAAAGTATATACGACAATCAAGCATACCACAGACAAGAACATGATAATTAATTAGTTTTCGGTTAAGATTTTTATTTATAAATTTTTTTAAAATAAAATAAATTTGATAAATATATCAGATTTAAAGTATTTGGGTTATGTAATCAATCAAGTTAAAAGTAATACAAGTCTGGTGAACATGTATTTCTAAATTTAAAAGTTTTATTGATGGAATTTTCTGTCGATATTTACGCTAACATTCCATCTGCGATTATTTTACTAAAGAGATCACAAATAGAAAACATCCATAAAAAAGTTCATTGGTAATTTTTTGTTTATCAATGAGTCCATCATTAATAAATTTAATAATGGCTTTCTAGACAAAATATGCATGCTAAAAAAAATTACCTTTTTTATTATGTTGATAATTCCCTTAGTAGCATATCACACATAGTTGAACCGTATGTGATTCCATTAGTAAAATTATATATCATCGACATAATATTATTGGTAATTCCATCGGTGAGTTAACAGTTACAATTGTATTTGCAGTAATTTTTTTTTAATTCTCTTTATTAATGGACTTATTCTGTTAGAGTTAATAATAGAAATGAAATTTGTTATAATTCTTTTTCAACTCTTTAGAATATACTGATAGACTTGTTCCATCGGTAATACCATATTTAATTATTTAAAAATATATTTAAAAAAAGTAGAAAAATAATTAAAATAGTAGAAAAATCAAATACACACACACACACACATACACACACATAATAGAGCTGCTGATGTGCGTGATAACGAAATTGTGAACACTTTCGTTCCATGCACCAAACTGTGACCATCGGGTGAAATGTGTGGACGTCACGTGCTGAATGTATTACACCCATATAGTCTCCAAGATGTATAACGACTTGAAATCCTTCCAAACTGTCACGCCATTTAAGCCTGGTAGTTCATTTTCTTTCAAATATTTTTTGGATTTTTTTTGTGTCTCACATAAAAAATCATACAACCTATATGGTACAAATGAATTAACTATAAGTAAATGACAAATAAAATTTTAATATTTGAAATAAAAAAATTATCCTAATTTTGATATTACCTAGTTATAGTGTGATTCTTTCAACCCTTCTTGTAATATTATCATCAGCTCTATCCCATTTAAATTTTTTCTTGTAGTAAAAATTTCTAAAAAAAAATGTTTTAGTAATTTCAATAAAGTAAACAAATTAACATAATTAAAAAGTTAAGTTAATACTAACTTTAAACATTGAAAACCATATATCGACTTGTGGTTTCTATTTAGGATGTTTTAAAACCTAGTTCCATTGAAAAAATAGAATTTTCGTCAATGATTTAAATGTTGATGTCATTATTCTCGCAGCTTCAATGTTTGTAAACCTGAAATTTTATAAATTTAATAAAAAATTATTTTTTTCAAAAATTATTAAACATGTTGTTGTGAAAGTAAAACAAACTTATATTGAAAAGGTATCCTTCCACTAGGTCTCATACTTGTGGGTGAATGGATCCTATTGTGAAGGATCCCTCACTTGACATTGCAGCATTGCACTCAACGAGGCAACATTGTGAGTTGATGCTTGTGCCTCAGGTGCATCTCCTTGGTAGGCACCTAATGACTCTTGGTTATTATTATCGCTGCTTGAAGAGTTAGCACTGATCTTATCCTCATGACTTGCAGTAGACTTTCCCCTAGGCATCTACATAAATTTATGAAAAAAATAAAAAATTTCTATTTAAAAAAAATTAGTAACACCTCTCCTATAAGAAAAGCTACTTGAAATTTTTAATCCTACAAATAAACAACTTATATGTCACAAACCAATTAATTTTATTCAATTTCTACCAACAATTTTGAATAATTTATTTCTACAAGATGAAATCTCAGGGGTTAAAAGTGCAAGGTTTAAAACACCCCTAGTTATTAAGGGCTTTACATGAAGAAAATGTGTTGATTTTAATGAAATGTTATCTCTAGTTGTGAAACATAATTTTATTAAGGTATTACTTGTTATAATTGCTCTATTTGACTTAGATTTTGAGCAATTAAATGTCAAAATAACTTTTCTATATACTAAGTTGGAGGAGATGATTTATATGCATTAATTAAAAGGGTTTCATTTCTCAAGGTAATGAAGACCATATGTGTTTATTGAAGAATTCGATATATGACTTAAAGCAGTCATCAAGATAATGATATAAAAGGTCTGATACTTTTATGTTTATACATTGTTACATTAAAAATGACTATGATAGTTGTGCATATATACTTCAAAAAGCTCTTAGATGGTTTATTTATATACTTGTTATTGTATATTGAAGACATGTTGATTGCCTTAAAGAACATGTTTAAGATTAACAATTTAAAGTATCAGTTAAGTAGTGAGTTTAAAATGAAGAATTTAAGGGTAAACAATAAGATTTTAGGTATGAAGATAGGTAGAGATCTAAGTATAAGTAAGTTATAATTGTCATAGAGGAATCATCTTAAGAAGGTACCTGAGTATTTTGGTATGCATGACTGCATGTTAGTGAATACTCCATTTACATTCAATTTTAGGTTATCTTCAACCTTGTTATGGAAATTGAAAAGGATAAAGAGCACAAGTCAGGTATTGCTTGTGCTAATATAGTTGAAAGTATCGTGTATGTTATAGTCCACACTCATTCAAACATTTTACTGTTATTATTATGGTCATTAGGTTTCATTTTACTGTTATTATTATGGTCATTAGGTTTATAGAAAATCCTAGTAAAGTTCACTAACAAAATGTGAAATTGATACTCTGTTATCTTAAAAGTAGTACAAATATTGGTTTGATATACGATAAAGGTAGCAACATTATAAAGAGTGTTAAGGGTTATGTAGATTCAAAGTATGCTAATGATTTGAATAAAAAAATATCATTGACAAGTTATATCTTTACTTTCTCAAGGTGTGTCATTAGTTCGAAAGTAATTTTTCAATCCACTGTTACCTTATTTACAATAGAGGCTTAGTAGATGACATTGACAGAGATATGAAAGAAACTTTATAACTAAGAGGTTTGATTAATAATCTTGGTTTATCACATGAGTTAACTATTATGCATTGTGATAATAAAAGTGTTACTCATCTAGACAAGAATCAAATGTATCATTAAAGAATCTAACATATTGATATCAGGTGTTGGTTCGTTCTAGATATCATGTCATACGATATTGTATAAGTGAAGCAGAATTACTACAATTAAGAATATTATAGATATGTTTACAAAGCCTATCTCCATAATTAAGTTCAAACATTGCTTAAACTTGATTGGTTTGTATGGTACTTGAGAGGTGTTTAGTTGAGGCGATTAGAGAGTTGTTTAAGTTTTGTAAGTTAACTCAATTTAAATCAAGATAGAAATTTGTTGGGTCTGTCTTAAATTGTGAATTTAAGTAAGAAAAAAATATCCATATATTTAGTTCATAAAAAAACCTAAAATTGTCATATTTTAGAGCAAAACTTATTTTATGAGTGTTTTTATTCTATACACTTTGTTGGCTTAACAAGAAAAAAGAAAAAGTAAGTTTCGAGTTATTTTAGAATTGTAGATGAAACAACAATTTTGTGTGAAATCTTATAATCTTGTATTTTTTTATAATAAATTTATTTTATCAACTCGGTACTGTAGTATAGGCCTAAATTTCCAAACTATATAAATTTTATGTGCTTTTATATGATTAATTCTGATAGTTTTTGTTTATATTTCTCAACTTGTCATTTGGTTTTTAAAGTTTAAGATTGTTTCCACTGCATAATATATGCACATGGAAAGCTTAGCGAATTTCTCTAGCTGGAAAGTATTATCCAAATTCAACATCCCTTTCAAGCTACAGTAAGAAAAGAAATCTGAGACAAGATTCTAAGCAAGAAAATTAACCACGCTAGCATATGGCATCTAGGAAAAAGAGAGAAAGGACAAGCCGTCGAGAACGGTAGGTTTGGATTCCCCATTTTCCCAGCTGTTTTTTTGTCGACTTCATGATGTCGTGTATGGCAACTTCCGAACAACTACCAAATTAGACCCTCAGAAAAACAACTCCATTTCCCATGGTATTTTCAAAGCATCCCTTTAGACAAACACAAAACTTTCGAAATGTTTTCTTGACCTATGGCACCGGTTTCTTTGAGAATAAAAAGATGCTCATCTTCTGTCTCCCCCTTGCCCATTGCTAAGTCAAATTAAAAAAAAAAAAAAAACCTTCTACCTCTTATCTCTCTAGTCTTTGGTCCTATTTACATGGAATGACACAATGGAATATACATGATTTATTCCAATGTCCCATTTCTTCGATAAAAACTCAGCTGTGATCATCTTCTCTTTCCTGACCTAAAATTTTGTACTTCTTGCAATATTTCTCTCCTTCATTTCTCTCTTGCATTGATGGAAGACAAGGAAGAGGAGGAACTTTTGAATCTTAGCCTAGCAATTGTTACAGACTCCAGTGGTGGTGACATGAGAAGGAAGAGAAAGAGATCAAGGGCAGATCACGTTTTCAATCCTTTGATGAATGGTTACGAGGGTTGTAGTGAAGCGAAGATATATCGGCTACTCCAAATGAGGGAACAGATGATAAAACTAGACCATAAGAAGAAAGCAGCTGTTGAAGAAACTGGCAAAGGGCTTCATTTGATTCACTTGCTTCTCATAACTGCCACAGCAGCTGATGAGAACAATGTAGGCTCAGCGTTGGAGAATCTGACAGAATTATATCAAAGTGTCTCCTTCACCGGTGACTCGGTGCAAAGGGTTGTTGCTTATTTTGCTGATGGATTGGCCGCAAGGCTCCTCACCAAGAAATCTCCCTTCTACGACATGATCATGAAGGAACCAACAAGTGAAGAAGAGTTCTTGGCATTCACAGATCTCTACAGGGTGTCTCCTTATTACCAGCTCGCTCATTTCACTGCAAACCAGGCTATCCTTGAGGCCTATGAGAAGGAAGAAGATAATAACAACCGTGCATTGCACGTTATTGATTTTGACGTCTCATATGGCTTTCAATGGCCTTCTCTGATACAATCTCTCTCCGAAAAGGCCAGCAGTGGCAACCGAATTTCACTGCGAGTAACTGGATTCGGAAAAAGTGTGGAAGAGTTGCAAGAAACTGAGAGTAGATTAGTCAGCTTTGCGAAAGGGTTTCGCAATCTTGTCTTTGAGTTTCAAGGGTTGTTAAGGGGGTCTAAGCTCATCAACCTAAGGAAAAAGAAAAATGAAACAGTTGCTGTGAATTTAGTATTTCATTTGAATACTTTGAATGATTCTTTGAAGATATCTGACACATTAAAATCAATACGGTCACTTAACCCCTCCATTGTTGTCTTGGCGGAGCAAGAAGGTAGCAGAAGCCCAAGAAGCTTTCTATCAAGATTCATGGAGTCCTTACACTATTTTGCAGCCATGTTTGATTCTTTAGATGATTTTCTTCCTCTAGAAAGCTCAGAGAGATTAAGCATCGAAAAGAATCATCTTGGTAAAGAGATCAAAAGCATGCTCAACTATGACAAAGATGAAGCAAACTGTCCAAGATATGACAAGATGGAAAAATGGAAAGGAAGGATGGAGGGTCATGGATTTGCAGGCATGAAACTTAGCTCCAAGTCCTTGATACAAGCCAAGCTTCTTTTGAAAATTAGAACCCATTATTGTCCTCTTCAATTTGATGGAGAGAGTGGTGGAGGGTTCAAGGTTTTTGAAAGAGATGATGGGAAAGCTATTTCTCTAGTATGGCAAGATAGGTGTTTAATCACTGCCTCTGCATGGCATTGTGTTTGATAGTTGCTATATTATTGCAATTTTCAGCTAACACATTCATGATTTTTGTAAGTTCAATCAAATAATAGAGCATTTACCATGATCATGCATGTTTTTTTGTGCTTATTACATCAAAATTAATCTTCATCCTGCTACCTCGCCTACTAAATATTGTTCTCTCTCTTTCTCAAGCAAAAAAAAAAAAAAGGGACAGAAAAAATCATTGCCCTTTGTCAAAAGTTCTGATTTGGACCTTGGGAACAGATTGTCCCTTCAACTTCATACAAGAGGACACCCATATATTTTTTGAGGATCTCTGATGGGAAGGTGAAAATAGATGCCTTCTGTCTGATATTGCCATGATCAATCCATCTTGGAGTAAACTTCACATCCCCGCAAACTTGTGACAATGTCTTTTTACCAACCCATAAAAGATCGATGCTAGCAAGAGTGAATAATAGCTATTTATATAGTATGATTTTCCTCTTCTTTTTTCCCATTTGTTAACGATCATAGAGCTAGTTTTGGCCTTAGCTAGAGTAATCAATACAACTCAAGCATCCCCAGCTTGTTCCCCAGCATTTTGGTGCATGAACTTGCATAAAACCAAACCAATTAGTCATATGAATCTCATCAATTTATGTATAAAATCCAATGTGGTTTGCCCTGATTTTCCCACACGCCACAATGACATAATTACTTGTGTTTATGTCGTAGCTTTAACGTCTTGTGACTTTGATGGTGTGGCAATATTCAATGCCCTAATTATGATAATTTCTGCCCCAGATGGAACCAAAGAGGACAAGCTAATTATCCAAGAGAGTGGTTGCCTTGCAATTAGATAAATGTGTTTTTATATATCTTTAAATACTCTATATAATGTAAATATCACATAAAAAAGTAAAATTCTTACCGATTCATAGATTTCAGTCAAACAAGATAATTTATTTTTAATCAAAAGAGAAGTCGACTACTTTCATGGTATAAAAGACTAATTAAATTGAAGATATTGTTATCTCAAATAAGATTAGACTAGATAATAACATATCAAATGCAACACTTCTTTACTTTTCTGAGAAGCTTCGACTGAACCCCATTTTTTGGGCTAATGGCCAGCCTCAGTCTTTTTTTTGTTTTTGTTTTTATAGCCCTTTATTTAATTAATTTAATAGGGTTTATCTAAGTTGATATAATATATTTTTATTTTAATATTTTTATAAAAAATATTGTTTAATGTATTAGATTTTAAATTCATAATTATTTGTTTTTGAAAACATATTAACGATACTTGTATGTTTTTTTAGTGTAAAAAAAGAGAGAGATTAATTCATCCATTTTTTAAAGTAATTTTTTATGATTGTCCGCTTCAATTAAAAAAAATTGATTCTAAAAAACAAACTAAGTTATTCAACATAATCGTATTCATTATTTATGTTACAGACCATATATATATTTTAATTTAATCTTTACTTATTATCAATAACTATTTTTACATGTATTATAATTTTTTTTTAGTTTTTTTAATTATATATATGTATATATAAGATTTGTAGTTTATAATTATAATTTTTGGGTGTAATAAAATGTATTATAAATATTTACATATTTATGCTTATTTATAATTAATTAAATATACATATATAAGATTTAATGTAATTTTTTATGATTGCCCGATTCAATTAAAAAATTAATTTTAAAAAACAAACTAAATTATTCAACATAATCAGGTTTATTGTCCATGTTTCAAAACCATATATATCTCTTAATTTTTTAATTTAATCTTTACTTATTATCAATAACTATTTTTTTAATTTAATCTTTACTTATTATCAATAACTATTTTTACATTTATTATAACTGACTTTTAATTTATATATATATATATATATAATATTTTCAGTTTATAATTATAATTTTTTTGGTGTAATAAAATGCATTATAAAGTCTTGCATATTTATACTTTTTATTTTTATTTTTTTACTAGAAAAAAAGTTCCTGTCCACATCAAAGTTCGGGCCACATTAGTTGGTGATTAATCAATTACTATTATTGTCCTCTTTCAAGAATGGCAAACCGACTGCAATCCTACAACCCCCACGTACGATACATAAAAAACAAAATTAAAAATAAATCCTTTTCATCGCTGCATAGAAATTAACATCCAAGTAGTTGTAGCAATAGCGAGGGTGGTTGGGTGATATTTGTTGTCGGTTTATCTATTATTTTAATAAAAACATTATAAAAATTTAAAATTTAAAATATTAGATTTGACTATAATATCAAACCAGGAACATTAAATCTAGTTATAACATAAAACCTAATAATAATATTTAACTTCTCTCCTAAAATTTTTATTTTTAATTTAATAATAATAATAATAATAAATAAATAATTATATAAAAAAGTATTTAATAAACAATCAAATGTGATTTGGCTCTCCCTGATCATATTATTTTGAAATATTAATTAGCATTGACATTCTTTTATCTCAAATATTAATTGTATTGGAGAAACTATTCTTACAAAGTCTTATAATAACATCAACATTAAAATAGTTTTTGGTGGCGGTGGGAAAGACCTTTACTTTCAACTTTTTAAAGCCAAGTCATCACTAAGCTGCCTTAAAAATGGGATCGTTCTAAGAAGAATTTAATTTTTTTAAAAATTAATAATTATTTAATTTTTTAAAATTTTTTTAATACATTAATTTAAAAATAAAAAATATTTTAAAAAATATTACAACTACATTTTTAAACACATGCTTATAAATATGTTCCAGGATCGGACCCTCTGCGGGCAAAGGTGTATTAGTTTTTAATTTAAATTATATTATTTTAGATTTTAAAAAATAAAAATAACATTATTTTAAACAAAAAAATTTAAAAAATATGTACTTGATTGAATATTGTCAAATTTTAACCGAGTTATGGGCTTGCTAGCTATTTTAATGTTGACTGGGTCAACAATTCAAATAATGAAAACTCGGCTGGGGCTAGGTGTAGACAGGTTATTGGGTTCATCTATACTAATATGCCACATGGAAAGGTTTAATTGGTCAGCCCACATAAGCTTGGTGACGTGGCGAATTCAAAAGAAGTAGAAGTAGAATCCTGGGTTAGCTTAGCAGAGTAGAAGACTGAAGAGAGGAAAATGGAAGAGCTGAAATCAGCATTGGAAGCTCACATGGACCAGATGGCGGATCTGGTCCAGAAACTCTCATCGGAGCTCCGATCCGGACTCCGACCCGCCATTGATAATTTCATCGGTTTTTTCCACGCCATTGACTGGACGGTACCCATTTTTTGCTCTTTTTTTTTTAAAAAAAGAAAAGATTTTTAGGGTTTACATTGAAAAGAAGTTTTGTTTTGTTTTGTTTTGTTTTGGACAGGAACCTTGGTTAATGGGTTTAATAGGATTCCATTTGATGTTGCTGATACTAACAGTCGTTTCAAGGAAACATATTAACTTCCAGATGTCTTTTTTCCTTTTAGCTTGTAAGTTTCTTCCTCTCTTTTTCTTTCACTGTAAATTTGGATTGAATGCACTAATGGGTTGTCAGTTTTTTTGAAGTTTAGGTAAATTATCCATGCAAGATCAAAGCTTGTTCTTTTTTTTTTTTTGAAAATGCGGCTTAAGCTTTTTTGGGCCTTGGTGGACATTTTGAGATTTGATGTGTATGGCAATTGCAATTGCAATTGCTTTGTTCTTATATGATGACATGTTTTGGAATTTGCTAGTAATGTAGCTTAAATACAGCGCATGTGTGTAGAAAACAATGTATGTGTGAGAGAAAAAAGATCGACTATCTTATATGAGTTTATAGAAGCTAATTTGTCTTCCGAAGTTATGGACTGGTGTAAAACACATTGAATGTATTAGTTGTGGAACATGGGAATACAGTTTAATAGTAATAGCTTTTCAGTAATGTGCTCTTGGCATGAGTATTGTGGGGCATTGTATTGCCATCTAATAAGGATAATGAAACTTTGTAAAGAAGCTTATTATAGAGCTGGACTTTTAATCGTAATTTGGATTAATCTTTATCATTAAAGACTTCTTTTACAAAATGATTCTAAGAGGATGTGCAGAATTTATTAAAAGAGTGTCTGTGTGTGGTTGTGTCTAAATGTTAGAAATTTGAACTAATTGTTTCTGATTGTCTGTGTCGCGATGTTGGAAGTAAGACAGCTAAAATTACTGTTACGGGCTTCGTGAGCCTTCAAATGAAAACCATGTTTGGAGTCAAAAAGTTATCTGGATTCATGTATGTATTAGGTGCTTAATTTCAATGTTGATTTACAAATGTCACCTAAACTCTTCATGCTGACAATAAAAGACACTTAAAGCTAGTTTTTTGGGTCACAACTCCATGTTTCCCAAAATCAATTTTTTACCAGTTGACTAACCGCTGCTTGTAGTTCACAGTGCCAAATAAAAAATTAAAAAATCATTTCAGTCCCCAATGTCAAATTTATATCAGCTTGTATTTCTGTGGGCTGTGGGTGAGGTCAATGCCTCTTCCGGAATCCTAGTTCATGCAACACTCACTGATGTGTTCTTCTATTGTAACTTCCGTGCTCAATGCAGAAATCCATGGATATCTGATCCTATTTAGTCATTTGGTGTCATGTAGTGGCTGGTGTATACCTATCAGAGAGGCTTAACAGAGTCTTGGGTGACAACTGGAGGAGCTTTGCAAGCCAGAATTACTTTGATCCACATGGACTTTTTCTTTCAGTACTCTGGTCTGGGCCTCTTCTTATCATTGCAACCATTATTCTGGTGAGTGTTTGCAGTCACCTTTTTAATCTGCTTGCATTTTATGTCTGCTTCATTTCCTGCAATTTGTTCTGACCCTATTATGTCTTTGCAGATAAACACTCTCTTTTCCTTGTGTTACATGATTGTTCGTTGGAAAAGGGCTGAGCTAAGACATCGTGCTAGGCTGGCTCGTGAAAGCAACAAGCAGGATTGATCTTCTCCTGCCTGGTGCTCTGTGAGAGAGATTGAAGAGCCACTTCTTCCCTTGAGGCAGTTTTGGGGTTAAAGAGCCAATTTTTTTTTTTCTTTTCAGTTTTTAATGGTATAAAATATCACTTGGGATGTGCAATCCTGCCTTATGCACTACTTCATTTTACGTCCAGTGGATCATTTAGTTAAAAATACTCCAATTACACCTCTTGTGATATGCTTTGCAGCCATTCATGAATCATTTCGGGTCCTAAATTTTCTTATCCTGGGTTTTGTGGTGTTCGGGCCTTGCTAGCAACGAGAACTGTGAGTTCATAACAAGGAAGGTCAGTGTACAAGACATGCCTCATGAATGGGACTTCCATGTTTGAATATTTTGCTTTCTTGTGAATGCCAGGAAAATAACTGGAGATCTATTTCTCAGGAAAACACCTTGCGAAAGCTTGCTTCTCTGTGATTGCCCTTTTATCTCTGGCATCCTTGAGCGTGGATATTGAAAGAAAGCAACTCCCCTTCCGCTATCTCTTTCTTTTGATACTAAATCGATCCTTTTCCTCCTGTTTTAAGATTCTCATAGAGAAAGAATCCATTTTAATCCAAAAAAAATTTCAGTTTTTCTTGAATCTATTTAAGATGAGGATTGAATTCTAATATTAAAAGGTTAATAGTTAGTATTTTCTGGGTTTATAGTTATAAAACTTAATATCACTCAAGGTAAACTTAATTAAAATAATCTTAATTAAAATAATATTATTTTGATATAAAAAAGATAAAATTAATTAAAATGATATTCTTTTAATATAAAAAAATTTATGGGTTGAGAGTTGAGTTTTATCTCAATAAATTAGGTTGTGAATTTATTAAATTAATTTAAATATTTTTTTATTCTGTTTTTTTATAAATTAAATTGATTTAGATTTAAAGATGATTTAAGTTCGAGTTTTAGATTAGTTTGAGTTTTATAAATACAAATGAGTGAGTTAAATTTATTTTATTTTATCTAATAGGAGAATTGAATCCTTACAAGAGAAGCTTAATCATAGGACCATTGCCGGGTTATTAAAATTTTATATTTTGAATGATAATAAACATGCATTTGGATATGGAACCCTAGATTATGTTTTTCTTACCAACAGGCAATGTACCCATAAAAGTAGGAACACGTGGATTAACTGTGCACAACCTCCACAATACCATAACGTCTAGCCTCTCAGACCATGACACGTAGAAAGTACGGCTTTCTCTTCCCTCCTTGAAAAGACATCGTTGACCTCACCTTGCCATATGTACGCCCACGATCGGTTTAAACAACAATCATCAATAACACCAGCAATGACTAATCTTTAACAATCCAACATGGCAAGGAGATAAATAGCCGTTGCAGTCACACCAGAAACCCTAACGGTCACCATTTTCGAAATGAAAATTCAAAATCGAAGTTCCTCTCTCCATCACCACATGATAACCATATAAAACCCCTCCCTGTCTCTTTCTTTAAAACCAAGATTCTGCTTTCTCTCTCGAGAAACCCAGGAAAGAGGGATTTTTCTTAAACCCCAAGAAAAATGGCAAGCAACAGAGAGAAAAAACCTGAAGAAGAAGAGAGAAAGATCCCAGTTTTTACAGTACTAAGGAACGGTGCAATTCTCAAGAACATTTTTGTAATCGACAAGTCACCATTACCTTCACCAACATCTTCAGAGCCGTCCATTGAAAATGAAGAGAACCCAGTTCAAGAAACTGAAGAAATCTTGACTTTTGGTAGACACCCAGATTGCAATATTGTTTTAAATCACCCTAGCATTAGCAGATTCCACCTTCAAATCAATTCAAGACCCTCTTCACAGAAGCTCTTTGTCACAGATTTATCTTCTGGTAATTTCAGTTTTCTTCCTTTATATTAGTTTCACTGTAGATTTTAGTGGGCTTTCCTTGTTTTTCATGGTCTATTGATGTCATTCATTCCTGTCTTGGCTTTTGTTTAATTGTTTGAAAATTGCGTGATTATATGTTGTTAGGCTAAATTTGTTTCTGTTCTATGACATTTTTGTGTGATCATTTAACTGGGTTCTTGATTCTTGATGTTTTCTTGCGTTATTATGTACTTTTAGGGTGGATGTCACTGAATTTGCATTTTACGGGTTTCTTCTTCTTGATGGGTTGCTTTATTGCTTTTCTTATTTTTTTAGTCAATTCTCTTGCTCTTAGATTATCACTGAATCAGGTTTTTGATGGATTCTTGGTTGATGTTTTCTTGTATTACTACGCCTTAATAGGATACGTGCTCTTGGTTTATATTTAGCTCTATTTGGTTTGTCACTGGATTAGGTTTTTATAGTTTCTTTTTTCTTTCTTGAATTACTGTTAGAATGTGACAATTGAGTTGTTATTTGATTCTTTTTATATATGTTTTTCTCATTAATTTTGGGCACCTTCAAATTGGGTTTTAATTTGTTTTTGATGGGTTCCTGTTTCTTGTATAGTCCATGGGACATGGGTTTCAGGGAAGAAGATTGAGCCGGGGTTTATATTTAGCTCTATTTGGTTTCGTTATTATGTACTTTTAGGGTGGATGTCACTGAATTTGCATTTTACGGGTTTCTTCTTCTTGATGGGTTGCTTTATTGCTTTTCTTATTTTTTTAGTCAATTCTCTTGCTCTTAGAATGTCACTGGATTTGGTTTTTATAGTTTCTTTTTTCTTTCTTGAATTACTGTTTAGTATGTGACAATTGAGTTGTTATTTGATTTATTCGATTCTTTTTATATATGTTTTTCTCATTAATTTTGGGCACCCTCAAATTGGGTTTTAATTTGTTTTTGATCGGTTCCTGTTTCTTGTATAGTCCATGGGACTTGGGTTTCAGGGAAGAAGATTGAGCCGGGGTTTCGTGTAGAGCTCAATGAAGGTGATACAATAAGGGTTGGTGGCTCAACTAGGTACTACAGGCTGCACTGGGTTCCTTTGAGCCGTGCATATGATATGGAAACCCCATTTATATCACCATTAGATATGGCAATGATTGAAGAGAAGCTAGAGGAAGATCCAGTGCTTGAAGAAGAAAATGAGGCGAAAATGTCTCAGGTGAGAGAATCATGCCTTAGTTTGTATTTATCTAGAATATCCACCTGATGTTTGCAAGTTACTCTCAAATTTTGTTCTTACAATTTGTTTGATGAGAATCCAGAGTTGATTGTTGAGGCAGTTTAATCGTTGACTGATGTTTTTTCTTGAAATATTACTTATTTATGTCTTTCTTTTTTACCTTCTTTGTGTTGGGATCGTATAGGATGAGAACTTAATGGCAACTGAAAGAGAATCTGTTGAAGAGAAAGGCTCACTGGAAGTGGCAGGAAAAGATGATGAAAGATATCAGGTGAGAAATTATGGTTGAAGCGGACCAAATTGTGGATAAGTGGTACAGCAGAAAATTCAATTGATTAATATTTATGAATTTTTCTTGGTTGTGTCTTTTGTGCAGGCCATGGATTCTACATCAGTTGAAAATAGAGAAACAAAGTCTTTGGATTTAATATTACAGGATGTAGGCTACTTGTATTGTGAGGAGATTTGGGAGTCAATTGCAAAGAAAGAGATCTCGTCAGCTGCTTTAGTGCCTGATGAAAGCATGGATTCTTTGTTTTATGATGCAAATGAAGATATAGAAATGTCATTCAGAAATGACCATAATGTGAAGGATATATTAAGCCCCACAGCTGTCCAGGGAGTTATTTCGGAAACTAAGTGTCGGCAATATGATGGACATAACCAGAGCCCTGAATATTTTTCTGTTCGACAAGAACTGCCGGAGACAGAAACCAAAGGGAGTTCAATGATCAGAGAATCCAATGCTGTGTTTTCTTCCTTGTCCACTGCAGAAGTGGAATCTCAGTCAGCCCCTGAGATGCTAGGAGCAACAGAAAATGGAAGCTTATTGAGCAAAGGCCATGAACCAATTAATATCTTCTCTCATGGGATAGAAATGGTGAAGTTGTCTTTGCCTGTAAAAGATCTTTCAGATAATGACAGTAAAAAAGTCAGAAAAGAAAACCAGACTCTAGAGCATCTTGTTGCTTTAGAACCAACATATAAAGAAGGAAACCAAGGGAATTTCACAGCAAATCTGCTAGTGAACCTGAACTCCGCATGTTCTGATGACCAAGCTGTTTCTTTAAAATCAACATATGAAGGGAACCAGGAGAATTTCACTGCAAATCTGCAGGAGAACCTGAATTCTGCATGTTCTGGTGACCATGCTGTTGCTTTAGACCCAACATATGAAGAAGGAACCCGAGAGCATTTCACTGTAAATCTGCTGGAGAACCTGAATTCATCATGTTCTGATGACCATGCTGTTGCTTTAGACCCAACATATGAAGAAGGAACCCAAGAGAATTTCACTACAAATCTGCTGGCAAACCTGAACTCCTCATGTTCTGATGACCATGCTGATGCTGACATGCTTGAAGTGGAAAACCAGAATCTTTCAAGGGATGACCATGAGCAGAGTGAATACGCCAGCATCTGCTCTGTGCTCCTCGCAGCGGAATCTGTGAGCTCATCTTTGCCTGCAGGACTCCTCTCTGAGATCATAGATAGCAAAAAGTGCCAGACCCCACAATCCGTACTTGCTTCAATTGAAAACCAGGGGAACTTACAGAGCTCTCACGTCAGATCAGAGAAAAAACAGAGCTCTCGTAACATCTGGTCAAGAAGAGGTAAACCCAAAGCTGTTCTTCAGCTTCAAACAAGTAGGAGTAGAGAAAAGAATAGAGGAGATGATGTTGAATGGGAGAACCAGGAGAATACTGAGAATATATCAATCTCAAAGACTATTTTCCCTGGTTCAGAAGCAGCAGAAGAAGTCCTTACCCCAGGCAAGGAGAATTACTCACCAAATACTCTTCTGCTTAAGTCCTTGAAAAAGAAGGGTAAACGAGAAGAAACGCAACTTTCCAAATCACGCAGATCAACCTCTTCAAAAATTGCTTTTAGTCCCTATAAGCAACCAGAAGAAGAGATGATCGCCTCTCCAGATAAAGAGAACCAGGCACCAAAAGTTCTCCAACAAACAAAATTAGCTATATCAGCTTCAAGGAATCAAGTGAAATTCAAGAAAGAGATGGTACTAGAGGAGAGTAAGGCAGAAAGAGTTCCACTACAATCTTTACTTGTGAATTTCTCAGGAAATAGCAATTCTGAAGCTTCAGTCCCTAATGATGCTACAAGAAGCAGTATTTCTGTTAATTGTTCTCAAATTATGCGGACGGTGAATAACCTCTCTTCTGTTTTAAGTTTAACATTTCGCTCCTGTAAACTAGGGTTAATAAATGGAGTTCATTTGCAGAGTAACTTCACTGGAGATGGTAAGAGAAGATGGACTATGGTGACAGATACAGCTTCTCTTGTGGACAAGGAGTCAAGGAAGTCATTACAGCTTTTACAAGGTCTCAAGGGGACTCATTTGGTCATTCCAAAAATGGGTAAATAAATTTTGAACAATTTTCAATATCATCTCTCTTGCTGTTCTAAATTGTAAGCTATATGTTACTAAATTTCTTTTCCGACAAATATCGGTGTCTGTTCTATAACATCAGTGATAAGGGAACTAGATTGTTTGAAGCGTCGTAGTAGCTTGTTTAGAAAAAAAATGGAGGCATCATTGGTGTTGGAATGGATAGAAGAGTGTATGGTGAGAACACCATGGTGGATTCATGTCCAGAGCTCAATGGAGGAGGGAAGGCACATAGCACCAACCCCACCTGCTTCTCCGCAGTCACGATTCAGTCAGGGAAGTGAAGGGTTTCCGCGTGGGACAGGAAGCTCAGTTCCGTTTCCAGCTCATGGAAGTTTTCTAGAAATTGTTTCACCAACAGCGGAAGATCATATCCTTGAATATGCTCTTTCCTATAGGAAAATGAATAGAAATGGACATCTCATCCTTCTAACTAATGACGTTACCCTGAAGATCAAAGCCATGTCAGAGGTACGTTGCTATCAACTCTCCCTGTCTCCGTATTCTTAATCTAGAAAATGAAAATGTATTTGTGTTTGTTTCAGGGTTTGATTTGTGAGACAGCCAAGGAATGTCGTGACAGTCTGGTGAACCCCTTCTCTGAGAGGTTCTTGTGGGCTGACAGCTCTCCTAGAGGACAGACTTGGTCTGTCTCGGACGATTTAGTTTTGAAGGAAAGGTATTACCGAAGCCCTTCAAAGAAATCATCTAAAGGAGAAGGTGCAAAGGGCTTGAAGCTCATTCTGCTTCATAATTCTCAGTACGGGCAGATCAGTCAGTCAGAACAATGTAGTTTGTTCAGAAACAGATACTTGTTTTAGTTCTTTTAGCAATTCAATGGTAAAGTTGAGTTGTCTGCTGACCACTTTTTTGGTCTTGGAGAACATCAAATAGCAGTTCTTTTGAACGATAAGTTTTTCTATTTAGTATGATGAAAAGTGGTGACTGGGATTTCAACATCATCTTTCTCACTAAATGAAATCCCTTGAGATGAAGCAGATTTATTTGCTGTGTGAAGAGATTTGAGTTTGATCGTAATTTAGTGGGATTGACATCACATTTTTATATTTTTCCCATAAAACACGTGTTTGGATTTGGGGTTATCTAACATGTAGCCATCATGGACAGGATCCTTCCAGGAGGAAAATAGCATCTCAGCAACATGCCACTCAGTTGCTCTCATTATTTCATAAAGTTTTTTTTAATGATTTGTGTCAACTTTAACCGCAATTGTTGGCTTCTTAATGATTCATTATATTTTGGTTTTATTCAATACATAATTTATTATGTATTGGCATTATTATGTATTGGCTTTATTCCCAGATTCCTGAACAATGTCACAAGTTGTGATGTGAAAGTGCTGGTTGGCTGGCAATATTTACATCGAAAGCTACTTTGTCAAGGAATTATTTGAAGTGATGAGCCTGGAAGAAGAAACAAGAAAAAGGGTAAAGTGGGGTGGGGTGGGTAGCATCGTCTGTTTGTAAGACTAATAACAGGCCTGGAAGCAACCACTGCTGCCAAGAAATTACTCCTTCCAAAACCGTTCTACCAGCACACCAATAGTTTCTCGCTTTCAGCTTCAAAAACCAGATTTGAAAATTTCTGGGCCTCTCAAAATGCTGTTTACTAGACAGTGAAGACACCAACAGCAAAAGGCCCCAAATTCCAAATTTCTATATTGTTAAACTAAGTTTGATGTTGAAATATCATGGGGTTCAGGTGGAATGAACCTTTGATAAAGTCCATATTCCAAATTCACCACTAGTGTATCTTATAATATCAAAAACTACCAGAAATGTCTATATTGTTAAACTAATTTTGATGTTGAAATATCATGGGGTTCAAGTGGAATGAACCTTTGATAAAGTGAAATATTAGAACTTACCTCTAAGGAAATGGCTAAAGAACAAACATTTATTTTAACTCATGAAATTACATGCACCTTACATATATGACAAGGAGTATCACGGGGCTTCAAGAAAGGAGAATGGACTTTCTGAATCATCAAATGGGGGTCGAGGGAACTCATGGAATCCACCAAAATTACACGTATCAAAGCTCAATGGTGAGAAATAACTAGCAGGATCATCAGCATCCTCCTTTACTTCGATAACATTTTGAACCCCACTTCCGCTACCAGCGTTGAAGCCAAGGCTGAAATTTGTGTTTCCACCCTTATTTGATGCTTCATTCCCATCCACTTTATCACATGACGCATGAGGTCCTTTAGTTTCCTCAAGAGGGATAGCAGGAGTATGGCCCTGGAACAGAGCAATGTGTCCAAAAAGCTTGTCTTTCCTCGAAAATGTTGTGCCACAGGAACAAAGCCATTTATCCTTCCCACAATGCTTCTCATGAGTTTTGAGATCTGCCATAACTGAGAACTTCTTGGTGTTGCATCGGCTGCAAATGTAGCTTTTGTCACAATGGGTTCTCTTGTAATGGTTTTTGACACACAAAATAGTCTTCAGAGGCTGAAACTTCTTGTGATCCTTGTTTCGCTTGCAACCAGCAAAAGGGCAGGAATACCTCTTAATAATCACTGGTTCTGAGCTGGGTTCTTTGTTGGGTTTTGCAAGTGCAGCTGGGGTTTTGTACTCATCACCATGGCCTCTCATATGCATCCTCAAATTTGCATCCCGCTTAAACCCCTTCCCACATATTGTGCAAAAGTGGGTGTGTGGCGCAAGTATTTCTTCCTTTTCTAGTTGTAATATATCATAGGAACCAGGCGGAAGGTTCTCTCCTTCATCAGCATCTTCTTCCTCTTTCATTTCAAGTTCTTCAGTGGAGTGGTTCTGTTCAGTCCCACAATTTCCTGTAACATCCATCTGGTTGCACTGATCAGAAACTTTACTTCCACTACCATGTTGCGGCTGTGGAACACAGTTCATGCCAGCTAAAGGAGGAAAAAGAAGCCCCCCAAGCTGTCCAAACTGTCCATTAGGAGTGCCCGTAGAAAGTGTATGTTTCACAGATGGGAGAAGACTACCTGCAGTGGAGATCAGCTGAACAATTATTGAAGTAAGATCAGCAGTTATGAGCTGTTGTTGCTGAGTTACAAGTTGATCCTGTCCCCCTAGAGCCTGGCCTTTGCGGCCAACAATTAAATGCACCAAATCTCGGAGATGATGGATTTTTTCCTCTAGAAAAGAAAGATTATTGAGCATGGATCTAGGATCCCAGTCTTGTAATTTGCTTGTTTGAAGTGCCTCATTATCTTGTCCATCTTCTTGATCCAGGACTTTGGGTTGCTTGTTGCAGTTGGAAGAAAGCAAATATTCAGATTCTGATGCTTGGTTGAATTCTTGGAAAGGTGGCTCAATCCTAATACCATAATCTAAAATGGAGGTGTCATCCCATTTCTGCTCCTGTTGCCGTAAATTGAAATTGGTAAAGGATGGATTTTCCAAGGCCATCTTTCTCGGTAATCCATTACTGGAGGATGAAGGATTTGCCCATGCATCTAGAGATAGCCTATCTTTAGGTTCCATTATTTACTCCTCTTAGTATGTGTGGATCAACGCTAACAAAAAGCTGGAATTTAAGCGAGGAATTAGAAAATCTTCATCAAAATCCTAAGCTTTAGTGCGCAATAAAATAAATTTCTGAACTTGGAAAATTGATTTCTAAACAAAAAATACAAGACCTAAATCCCAATCTATTAACCTTTCATTACCATTTCCCCCCTGAATACCAGTAGTTTTTGAAAAACACTATCGATTTCCCATATCATAATAGAAAATCAACACATCATTTTCCTCCACACATTTACTGATGAGATCAGCATCCTTCAATGCAAAGACAGAAATAAAACCCAACTTTTTGCATCTAAAGTCAAACCCCTCACTCCTAACTCAAGATCCAAATTCTCTCCCATTTAACCCATAATCAATTCTATTAAGCTCAGATACAAAAAAAAAAAAAACTTTACTGAAGAAAGATCCTCGATCTCTTCTTCTTTTATTTTTTATTTTTTTTATTTTTAAAAAAGAAGCTCTTAACTAGAATCTATACCAACACAAAGCCTAATCCATCCTAAAAATCCCATCTTTTTTCAATCCAATGAGTTACCCAATTCCCCAAATACCATTCCAAAACTCTTATGCAAACCATTAAAGCAAGCACAAATCAAAACATCCAATCATTTATTCAAGACCCTAAATCAAAAAAGCTTATAACTTGAGACCAAAACAAACGAACACAAGACATGTAATTGTAAGAAGCGATAAAAAGCAGCAACCTTTCAATAAAACAAAAACAAAGAGAAGCAGCAGAACTCGAGTCTCACCAGATTCAAGACACCCTTTGCTTCAACTTGGCTGCGCCATTTATTTTGAGAAAGAGAATGGAAAAGAAAAACTGTGCTCCAACAGCATCAATATATCAGCAAAAGTCTCAGTTAGCAATGAGGACACAGTGTCACCATAACCAAATCAATCCCACTAATCAGGACCGTTAGTTTGTCACTTCTGATTTGATTGATGGAAACCCTTCAATCGGAACCGTCGGCTGGGTCAATCATGATGAGTGGTGGGTGGTAAGTGGACAAATTGACCAAAAAAGACAAAACTTTTGCGAGGTCTCATTGGATCAGATAAAGACGGGTCCCATACATCAGAGGAAGATTCTCTATGTGGCTCCTTGATGCATCTGCACTCATTTGCATTGCATTTGACTAGGTTTCCGTGTTTTATTTTATTTTGTTCTTGTAGGGCTTCAATAAAAGAGGTCAATGAGATTTTAATAACCATCCATGATCCGTCAACTAATTTTGCTATTGTTTTTGAGGGAGTGGGGATTTACCCTTTACCAGGAAGCTGCCATTCCCATGGAGCTTTTTGTCTTTCCCCTCTTTTCTTCTCCCTTTTTCTTTTCAAGTATAGAAGACTCAAGAAAAATATTGTGGTGTCCGCAGTCACCCATGGCAACTTCTAGTTGATTTTAGGACCCAATTATACACTACGCTTAAGAAATCAGCACCGTGTATGATAGCTATAAAACTAAATAATTGAACGTGAGAGTAAATATAAAAAATTCATGTACTTTACTATAAATTATAAAGTTAAATTTTTAATTAATGCTAAATGTAGAAATGGAAACGAACAATTGAAAATAAAAAAAAAAATATAAAATTAAATTCTCAATTAATATGTTATTAAAAATAAAAATCAAAATCAAAAAATCTAAACAAACAAACCACTTGCAATCAATAAAATTAAATTTATTTATAAAATCAAGTATCAACATGTTATTAAACTATTTTTTCCGATCACAATAATATAATAATATTATAGAAAGCAAGTAAAACAAGTTAAAAATTTTAATTTTTAATTGATATTTTTTGCAAAGTTAATCATTAATTTAATGTGATGATTTTTTTGTAATCATGATAATTTTATCAAACTTAAACTAAAATAAATCATGAAATTTAATTTTCAATTTAAATAACACCGCTTATATGTCATAAACACACATTAACCATGTACATTAAATAAAGATTTTATTCAAAGTTCCATTAAAGTTTATCAAATTACATTATCAATATAGATTTTATAAATTCTTGTATTTTAAAGATTTTCTTAAAAAATAAACACAATTTAAAATTTTATTCTAACTTCTAACTAAAAGCCCTTTTTTATACTACCCTCGACATCACATAGAGCATAGCTCTTTTACTATTAATAATGCTTTAACTTTTTTAATTGAATTTTTTTAATGAATCTAATTTTTTTCTTTTTTTTATTAATTTTATATTGTTCAAAATTTTTCTAAAAATATGAGTTAACTAGGTGGCTCAGGTTATGCCACGAGTCAGGTCAATCTTATCCTAACATAACAAAAAAAAAAAGGGTTTAGACGATAATAACACAAGTTATCTTGAGATAATTTAACTAATACGTGAACCAAAATATAAAATCTAGAAAACTCTGTAAAACAAAATGCAAAAAATATCTTATAGCTCAAAGTCCAATAATCTTTTGTCCAACAATGAAATTTTAAAAAAAGATGAATTTAAAAAGTTTATCAAAGAAAAAACCTTGTATCAATCTGAGTTAATTTTATTAACACACAACACTTGATATGAGACTAAGATAAAAGAAAAATAATTTTTTTAAAAAAAACATGAAAATAGGCTAAAGTTGAATCAATAAAAAAATTATTAGAAAAAAACTTAAGTCAACTCAAATTAAGTTGATTAACCTGCACCCGGGATAACTTGATAAAAATAAAAGTGAAAAAATCACAAAGTTCAAGAATCAACAATTTAATGTCAAATGATGAAAATAAAAAAAATTAATTTCATAAAAAAAATATTGAGAAAAAAACTGAGTCAAACTAGGTTAGCTCGATTAACCCGATACTTAGAATATGAGATCATAATAACCTTGTTAAAAAAAAAAATTACAAAACTCAAATTCGACTAACATTGAAAATCAATTACTTAGATTATGAGACCGAGATTATCCTATAGAACAAAAATACAAAAAAATAATAAAACAAATTTTTTAATCATAAAAAAATTAGAAAACAAAATTTTAATCAAAATTAAGAGGACCAAATATGGTATAAAAATAAATATAATCAAACAATAAGGGATTAAATTAAAAAAAAAACAAAATAAATCAAGAAAATGATTTAAAACCAGCAAGAAAAAAACTAAGAACCAATTTGGATACATAAATAAAATAAAATAAAATATTGAGGGACAAAATTAAAAAGTAAATCAAGAAAAAGGAAAAAAAAAGTAATCAAAAGAATGAGGATTAAATTGGATAAAAACATTAAATGAAATAAAATGTTAAGAGATAAAATTATATATAAAAAAAACTTCAAAATGCGTTAAAATCAACTTAAATAGAAATAAAATTATTGAGAGACGAAATTGAAATAAATATAAACTAGAGAACAAAATTTAATTTTACAATGGCAGACATTAATCCTCAGGTTAAAAAAGAGAAAATGCAGACATGAATTCTAAGGTTAAAAAGGAGAAAATAGGAAGGAGAAAAAAAAATTCACCACCATTAAACCCCTAGAAAATCAACACAAGCGTCACTTTATTAGTTTATGAAGACACGATGGAAGGCAGTGTTTTCTCACTAGACAACACTGCACAAGTCATCTAAAAAATACAGGTATCATTCATGCGCTAATATATATGTTGCACTTATTAACTATTTTTATTTTTAATAATATTTATATTTGTTAAGTTACCGAAGTATTTATAACTGAAACTGATAATAACAGAAAAATCATAAAAAAAATATGAAAATGTCATATCTGTCATTTTGCTGTTAAAAAATGAAAAGTTGACAAAGCTCCTCTACAAAAAGTTAATATTTTTTTAAGGGCAATTAAGTCAGTTTATTATTTTAAAAAAATAAAAAGACCAAAAAGCCCTTTTATGTAAGCCTTTTTGTTTTTTTTTGGCTTTTCAAGAGTAATTAATTCTTTTTACTATTCTAAAAAAAAGAAGATAAAGAATGATTTCCCCATCCAATTTTAATGTCAATTGAACCTATTAAATGACAGTTTTTCTCCTCAATTTTCACTTCTTTGATTATTATTATGAATGGAAAAAACATTATTATATTATAACAATTCATCACAGTGCAATGTGTCTTGTTTCTTAGAAAATCACTAAGTATCCTTAATGTTTTTTACAATAATAAGAACTATGACATTTCTCAATATCTAATTGGAATGTAATTAGTTTAGGTATCATTCAGTAAGGAATATAAATAAAAAGTATAAAATGACCAATTCAAGTGATAGAGAAATCAATTATAGTTTATTTTTTCTGTTATATATAAAAATTATCTATATACATGAATGCAAGTATTTTAATTGAAATAAAACTCAATTGTACATAATATAATAAAATGTATCATATCTATGATAAGATTATTCTAGACTATCTGTGTGTGTGACTTCATTGTATTTATTTATTTTGGTTATTTAAGCGGGTAAATATGACAAAGCATTAAACTTATTGGTTTAGCTATTATTTTTGTTGGAGAAGTTTGTTAACGAACCACAAACAATTCTTTCTAAATATCTTCATATTTTATAGCTTCTTCATCCTTTGGCTATTAAATATTGTTATCCATGACATTCATAAATTTGCATGAATTCATAATATTATTCTTAAATTTTAGTTTTAATTTCATATAATTTTTAAAAACCATTTTTTTTCAAAATTATTTTGAGAATAAAAATCAATTTGTAAAAATTATTTACTGAGAACAAAATCTTTTTGGAACATGTTTACTTTCTTATCTGTGGGTTTTGTTTCTAGGAAAGGAACTAGAGAAGTTCTAGGTGAGTCTACAACAATACTAGTTTGAATATAAAGAAGTTAAGAAATATAGGTTCAATTATTTATTTTTTGAAGATTAATATTTTGGATTGTGATTGTTATAATAGATGTTTCTTTCTTGTAAAATTAACTTCTAAATAAGAATTTGAAAACTTTAAGGTGTTATTTGGTATTCTAGCTGGCTACGGGTGACCTACAATCATTATTTTTTTTGTTTGGTTAAGTAAGAAACATGATTTTTTTTATAGGACCCACCATTTATTAAGGTTGGGCCGCAGGCTTATTAAAAGCAGTATTTTGCTGCTTCTCCATGTAGTAGAGAGTTTCACTCTCCATTACTCACTTAAGTGAACAGTAGAGTTCAACTATACTGTTCACGTGAATAGTGGAGGGTTATTCCATTGTTCCGATCGAACCAAGTTCAATCCAAAACTAAATGCATTGAACTGGTTCCGACCTGATTAAAAAATTTTAATTTTTATATTTTTAATTGTATTTTATTTGAAAAATTAGAAGGAGATCGCTTGATGATATAACATTTATAGAACTTGATCACAATTCCAATTTTGTTCTTGCCGAGTCCAACCCAGTTAAAAAAAATTCAGTTTTTATTTTTATTTTTAATTATGTTTTATTCAAAAAATTAAAAGGAGATTGATTGATGATATAGTATTTGCAAAATTTGATTGCAATCCTAATTTTTTTCTTGCCGGGTCTGATCTAGTTATAAAAAAATTTAGTTTTTATTTTTATTTTAATTGTGTTTTATTTTAAAAATTAGAAGGAGATTGATAGCATTTGCAGAATTTGATCGCAATTCCAATTTTGTTCTTGCAGGGTCCAATCCAGTTAAAAAAAATCAGTTTTTTATTTTTATTTTTAATTGTGTTTTACGCAAAAAATTAGAAGGAGATCATTTGATGATGTAGCATTTACAGAATTTGATCGCAATCCTAATTTTGTTCTTGCAGGGTCCGACCCAATTAAAAAAAAATTAATTTTTATTTTTTAATTAAAAAAAAATAGAAGGAGATCGTTTGATGACGTAGCATTTGCAGAATTTAATTGCAATTTAAATTTTATTCTTAATGATATTTTTACTTGATATTGTTGCACGCTTAATAAATCATGGAAAATATAGTCTTTGTTAGATAGATTTTGTACGTGATGCAATTGTACATAGCTTAATGGAATAATAAAAAAATATTTAATATCAATATTATTTATTTCATGGTGTAATAACAGTAGTTAAATCTACAATATTTAAATTAAAAACTATCAATATATATATTTTAATTATTTTATAAACTCATTTTGAAAAGCATTTTTTTAACCAAACACATTAAATAACTTTTTGTTCAACCTCAATTTCAACCACAGTTTTAACCAAACATATATTTTTCCAAAATAACCTCAATTAGAAGTACTTTTTATATAAAAAAAAAAATTTCAAACCACAACTACAACAACTATCATAATGTCAAACACACCCTAAATATATTTTCCTCATTATAAGCGCAACTAAATTATGTTTTAGAGCTGGTTAAATGTCGAGCAAGAGTAATATTTACTTGACCATTATCATGCTGAGTAATATTGTTTAAGTATTGTCTTTTCATAGGTTTGGCCATTGTAGTCTTTTTTAATTTCTAATTTGTTGAAAGAAAAAACTCATTATATTTTATGTAATTAAGCATTGGACTTAGAAATACCAATTTGTCAAAAAGTAGTTTTTTATTTTGAATCGTATTTTAAATATTTGATAGTGAATATTGATTCATGGTTTTATAATAATTCTTGTAAACTAATGAAAAAGATAAGGATCCACTGTAAATTTTATAACTATGAGTCTTGATTTGTATGGTTAAGACATCTAAAATGTTCATATCAAACAAAAACATAGTTAAAGTTTGGATAACAATTAAAATATATTGGTATACTACAAAGACTATACCAAGTGGTTCCTAATAAAGAATCATTAAAATCTAGGAACCTATAATCCCTAAGAACTATATAAATTGTAGTTTTAAATATTAAGTCTTTCTCTAAACAAGAGTTTAACATTAACTTGAACTAATCCTATTAAGATGTTATATTTCTTTCTATAATGATTTATAGAAATATAAAATAAAAGTTTAATAATTTTATAATCATATAATATAAAGATATCATAATCCTTATTTGATGGTGCAATCTATCTTTTCAAATAACACAACCAGAAAACTGGAGAAAAACAATGGAATTGTTGATGGAAATATTCCATTATTGTTTGCTGATGAAAATCATAATGAAAAATGATATTTTAAAATGTATTAAAACCTGATATTTTCTCTATCCCCATTTTATCTTTTTCATAGAACCCTAATAAAAAAAATCCCCAAATTTTATCCTCATTTCATCTTCTTTATAGCTTTGCCTCTCTCATTACACTTTCATCGTCATCACATCGTCATTATTATTAGTGTCTCTATGCTTGGAGCCACCTCGTATTATTTTGACTTGTTAATTTTGGTGTGTTGAACTGGGTAATCTAATCTTATCAGTTATTTAAATTACTATAACCCTTAATTTTTTTTTCTTTTTTCATAATTTCAACTTGATTTGTGTTAATGAAACTATGTTATAATGATATATAAGGAGGAATATCTTGTTTATTATTAAAGAAGATTGTATGGCTGATGGATTTTATTTTGTTGGGAACTCTTTTTATTGTATCAAAATAAATAGTTGTAATAATTACAGTTGTTTTGTGTTAAATGTGTCTTTCAAAGAAAAAGAAACTATTGCTTATGATAATATCCTCTAGATTTTTTTTTAATTCCCTTAAACATTGGACTAGGTTTATTATTAATTATGATATCATGTTAAGTGTTCCTAGAAATTACATTGAATTTTAGCAACTTTAAATAAGATTAGTTTAAAATATCATACATCACATTGCTTTTTGATTTTTCATATGGCTTCTGGGTCAGTAGGCTATCAATCAATATAGTGTTGATGCCTTTTCTTTTATGTATACATTGTTAAAATTTGAGATTTCCATAAATGAATTCCTTTTTCCTTATTGAAATCTAGTTTAGTCTTGATTAATTTGAATGAATTTGAGTTGGACTTCCATTTGAGATTTTATTGGTTTTTATGGATAGATTGTGCAATTAAAGTTACTTATTGTAGGTTCATTATGTGATTTCATTTATTTATTTTCTTACTAAATAAATTGATATTCATTTACCATTATATAGTGTATTCTTTTCTACAATGGCTTAGTCTTTATTGACATTTATGATGAATATAGTTGCAATTATTTGATTTTTGTTTATTGCAAATGAGTTTAATGGTAAATTTCTATTACTTTTTTATCTTTTAAGACTAGCTTGCGTTTGAGTTTTTCCATTTAAACTTCATTCAAAAGTTCATTTAATACTTCATTTGTGTTTTGATGTTCTGAGTAAATGATAGATATTAGTTATGTGTTGCTTTTGACCTAGAAGTCTATTTTTTTTCTTTTTTATTCATGATATTCCATAATGTTATAACATCATGTTAATGAATGTGATGCTATATGTCATATATGTTGGTAGCGTTGATCAAATTTTGTATGTTTTCAACTTTACATCCTTAAATTTTTCATTATGGTATTACATTGACCTTTTATTCTTTTTATTTTTCATTTCTAAATATGTTATGTTTTGTGTATTTCTAATGCAATGCATGTTTATTTAGTGTATTCTTTAGATTTTTTTTGTTTACTTATTAGATAGAATATACAAGAGTTGGTTAAACAATAATTTAAAGGAAGTAAACCTTTACTATTTATTTTGCTCATTTCCTAAGACTTTGAAGAATTCCCTTGAAAGCATGACATTTTTACACTCCATTTATATTCTTGTATTTTTATTTTTTTTAATATATATCTTCTTATCACGTAGGGGACTATTTTGGTTCTTTGACATTTTTCCCTTAAAGATTAAAGAGAAATAGAACTTAAATTGTGTAGGGACAAATGGTATAAATGTTTCTATTTTTGCTTTTGCTTTTGCTTTTGTGTTAGGATAATGTAAGTTTTCTTGTAAAAATTTGTAGCTTTTTATTATAATCAAATTTAAATATATAGGTTTCTTTTAAAAATCTATATGATATGCATAAGCCTCTGTTTAGGTCCAAGATCAATGAATAATGTTGGAAATAATGTATATAATGTTAAGTAATCTAAAACTAAGTTATATTTGTCATATATATATGGTATATATACTTGTTGTAAGAATATTAGGTTGAAGGAAGTTATTTACTTGTTGTGTTATATCAAAGAAGAAATAGGTCCAAATCCAACAAGAACACTACTACTTTATTAAGTAGTGGTGTCAGTGATTGTATTGTTAATTTTGATGATCATCATGAAAAGGCATTTACTAGGGATAAGCAAAAAACTTGAATAATCGATTAAATCAAGAAAATCAAAATAAAGTAATTAAGAAAATTAAACCGAGAAAAAAAATTGAATTAATCGATTAAAAAAATCACAAAAAAATTCTAGTTTGGTTTAGTTTTGGTTTTTAAATTCTAAAACCTATTGAATTAAACTGAATCAAATCGATTTAACCAGGACAGCACTTGAAAAAAAAACATGTATAAATAAGATTTTTTTTTTCTAACACTAAACTTAAATCAGTATTTTCTAAGACAAATCGGCAGCCCCTCTTCTTGTATTCTCTGCTTCTCTCTTCTCTCTTATTTTTCTCTACTCTCCACAACTATTAAGCTTCATGCTCCTCAGTCCTCTTAAGCAAAGGCAATTGCCTCTTTGACTAAACGGTCACATGAGAAGGATAGATTTAGGGTTGCATAGTTCATTGGTAACAATATTGTTGTTTTCTTAACACTTATATCTAGCATGCTTACTATTAAAGCTTTCATAGGAAAGAAGATAAGCTTGCAACCCCAACAGTTGATAGGATTAGTTATTATTAAATGGAATACTTTAAGCACAACAAGATTTATTGAGAGCAATTAAGTGTATATATGGCTTTACATTTTCCTTCCCTCTTAGACCTTCTGGTTTATGAACTTTTCCCTCTCCTCCACCTCAATCTTTATGGGAATTTATGTCTTGTTTAAAAAATATTTATGTGTAAAATTTATAGATGAATGATGAGATATATATTATAAGAATTTTGTTATACATATGTGTTTTTGTTGTGATAGTGATTTTTTTTGTTGTTTTGATTTTAGGGTGAAAAAAATGCATTTATGATTATAACAATTAAAAAAAATTGTGAAAGCTCCGACTAAAAGACAATTTCTTCGGTCATTCCATTGACAATGTTCACACCTATTTCATCAGAAACTTACATAAAGTTTAGGAATTTCCAACAGAATTGATGATAGAAAGTTTCGTCGGCATTTAAGGTATTGATGGAGCTGCTTGATGGAAAATTGACAATGAATATCCTGTCAGTATTTTCATTGGAATTGTAAGCTACCAGTGGAAACCCTGTTGAAAGATAAATCGCCGATAAGAAACTTTCTGATGACAGGTTTCCCTTGGCAATTAAAAGGCTAGCAGGTCTTGTTTCTAAACACTAATAGAATATTATCTTTTTGTTTTCAAATCTAGTAATGAAAATCAAATCTATTTCTTGCTGTAATTTCTGGGATTTTCCAATTCTCAATTGCTTTGCTAAAAAAAAAAAAAACCATATTTATTTCTTCTTGGTTGATAACTCTAGTGATATTTGAGTAGGAGGATGAAGAAGATGTGAAGTATGAAGATATTCTGAAAGGTTTGTTTGGTTTCTTCAATAGGTTTCTCCTTCAAAAATAAATTGTTTTACTACCTTCTCAAACTTAAATCCATCCCAACCCCAGATCTCAAGCTCTGATGATGCCATGGACAACCAACCCCAGATCTCAAGCTCTGATGATGCCATGGACAATATGATAAAAATTAAAGTGATGTATTTTCATGTGAGATATTTTCTTGACCTAAACCTAAAATGTTAGCATGATTAAAATTAATGGGATCCAGTATTCTACATCAAGATTCATGTTGCAGAATTTTAGCAGGGCAGAATAAGTGGAAGCCAAATACGGCTTACAGAACCTTAATGTGGCTATCACGCCACCGCGTGAAGGAATAAGGAAAGGAGGTCAATCAATTCATTTATGCTCTTGCATGGCTGGCGGGCAGGCATGCAGCCAGCCTTTTACGACTGAAAAGTCAGCAGACAACAGCTCCACCGCCGTATCGGGACCCGTCTCGTTCACATTCAATGGCCAGAGATTCGATACTAAGGAGGTAAAAAGAAGACAAGATTGACTCCAAACCCTTAAATTAGATTTAATTATGAAATTTTTTTTATTTTTTTATTTTTTAAAATTCTTTAAACTCCAATCCATTTAAATAAAAAAAACTATTATAAAAAATCATCTAACAAATAATCTAATAGTAAGAGTTTAGGATGAAGAAGTTTACTCTTTTTATATTTCAAGTTTGAGTCACATAGTTACTAATATAATAATTATTAAAAAATTATATAATTATTAATTTTAAACTTATAAAATTAATCAATAAATATATAAGAATATCTACATTAATTAAAAAAATTAATGAGGTCATTTGAAGATTATATTTGTCGTCGTTATCTTAGTCAAGCCGATGATGTAGCATAGCTGCAGACAATTATATTCTTCAATTGACGTTTTGCAACTATAGGCTAAGTTTTCTTCTTCCTCGTCGTCTTCATACGAAAAGGACTACACTAATGGAAGTGCCTTTTATTCTGTTGATACTTATCCTTCTGAACCTATTTTTCTTCAAAAGATTGTTCTCAACTTTTTTTAAAAAATACTGTTTCATGTATACAAATCCTTCTGTTTCTCTCGTAATTTTTGTTTCATCTCCTTGTGCATGACTTTTCTTTAGAACAGAAAAAAAAAAAAAAAAAAAATTATAATAAAACAACTGAGTTTGGTATAAGACTTTTTTTTAAAAAAAAAAAAAAAAAAAAAAAAAAACACTCAGTATTATTAACAGGAGATCATGAGCTTTTCTTTTTACTTGAAGAGTAATTATAAAATAATGTATCTCAAAGGTTGGATATTAAAAGATTAGAGCTCAAGAAAAAGAAAGAAAGGTAAAGCCACTGCCACAATATTAAATATAAAAACATAAAAAGTAGAAATTTTTCGAGGTATTAACCCCAAGATTTCAACATGATACTTGGTCGTATAGCATCTGACATGTAATGTCTAAGTAGATTGTTCATGTAAAAGATGGACAAGTTTAAATCTATATATAAAAAAAAAACATTAGATGAGTAAAAAAAAGGTTTTTAATAAAAATAAATATAATTTTTAATTTGATTATTAAGTTGGGTTGAAATCTGAACAATATTTTTATCGGTCTAATATCTTAAATGACCCGCCTGCTATCATGTCTATTTGTTTTTTTTTTCTAGTTAGTTTTTTGGATTTTTTAATTAAGGTTTTAAAATCTTATTTTATTTGATTTTTATTAATTAGATCAATTAAGCTAATTAGAATTTTGTTTGTCACAATAGTTAATACTTATTGACATTCAGGATTTATCAAATCAACATTTTCTATAATAATTAATTTTAGAGTATGTGAAACTCTAATATCTTCGTAATTTCTACTATAAATTGTGTTAAAACCCAGAAAGTTAAGAAAAAGAACAAAATCTTTTTAACCAATACACCAACGTTTCGAGATTCTACCGTCAGTATAATACCCATAAATGGCACTGATCCATCCATTATTGTGGCCATGTCATTGTCTGATTGTCATTCAAATAGAAATAAGTTTTTATTTATTTATTTAATCTAAAAATATCCTCGAATGAGTTTTTATATATGTAATTGTTTTTTATTCTCTATCAATATTTAATCGTATAAGTTCAGCTTGATGTATTTAAATAAATTATTTTCCTCGTACTAATGACTTATATTAACAAAACCTAGCAAGATTATTGAGATACTTAGATGAAAAAGAAAACCACAAATTAAGATTTGCTTATCTTTTCTATCTTCAGTTTTTGTTGCCACAGATCTTTTCTAGGTAGTTCAACGTCCCTGAAGAAATTATTGAGTTGTGGACCAAACGATAGACATATCTCTAACATGTATGGCCATGTAATTGGTATAATGTGACAGAGGAAGAATTGACATCAATGATTTCATAAAATGACATATGCAGTGACGGGAATGGATGCTGAAAGCTGCTGGCTGATGTTCTTGAGAGGAGAAAGAGAATCTTTTATTTGAAAATGGAGTCCATGGAAGGATCATCGTGATGAAATGTGGATAAAAAGTGCTCCCTTTGGAGGAAAAAGAATACTAGCTAGCCCACAACATCGAAGGCAAAGCTTGCTCATTTTTTTAAGGCCACTTTAGCATTATTCCTTTCTTTAATGTCCTCAGTAAGCATAAAGGAGTGAAAGTGATCTCCATAAACCAGTACTCGTTTGCATAATTAGCACAAATATTGCTTGATCTCTCCCCTAATCAGAACATTATTTTATGTGAATGATTCATCGCATTTTGGACAAGATATAAAGAAAGATTGCAAACAGACTTACTCTCTTACAGTTCATGTTGGATATCAGAAGTGAGCTTCAGTTTTGTCATTCCAAGACTATCAGAAGGGAAAAAAACAGACTTCCTCTCTTACAGTACATGTTGCGTATTGAAATCATGCGACCTCCGGTCCGGCTAATAATAATTTATGCTGTACACGGTAATAATAAATGTTTTTGGATTTATTTAGGAAAGATAATTGGAAACCACGTCCCTTGGAAGACAGCATGGAACAGGGCAGGTGGCGAGGCATGATTTCGTGCGTCTGCAAGCAAGCCAGAGCATGTAAGTTTTATATATATATATATAGGTTTATGACACAAGACATGGTGAGTAGCCAAAGGTTTTTTTTATGTTTGAAACTAGTTCAACCAGTTCAAGAAGGTTATATATGGTTTAAACATTGATTTGGAGGGTTAAGTTTCTTCATATAATTATAACAGTTAAGGATCTATAATATAATCCATCTTAGAAGCTTTCTTTTTTATATATTTTCTTGTACTTGAGCAAAGCCTGAAGCAAGTTTTCATAATTATGTTGCTTTTTGTTATTTAGTATAAAAATATATACAATTTTATAATCAAATTGATGGATCAAATAAAGACCTATACGATCAAGCTATTGAACCAAGAAAAGTAAAACGCAAACACATTCATCAACTTATACTTTATTGAATATTATAAGAAAATCTTTTTTTATAAGAACATTTTTTTATAAAAGACTGCAATTTCATCATTAAAACACTGACAATTACACATTCAATTATCCGGACATGAAAAGGTTGTTGGAGTTTGGACTTGTAATTTAGGCAAAAGTTCAAAAAATAAAAACAGCGAGAATATTAGAGGAACGAAAGTTGAGGATTGGTTAAGATTACAAAAGTTAGAGAGAAAATTTTGATGATCTTATGGCCGTAAATTCACCTATCCTTAGACTTGATTGGAACTCCTTTGTACATTTGTACCTTATCCTTCAAAGCATCTCTTCTTGGCCTTGCCACCTTATTGTTAGGATCAAAGAGCAGCACTTCTTCGAATGCCTTGAGAGCTGACTTCAAGTCTTTCTTCTTTTCATAGGCATCACCAAGATTGTTCCAGGCTGTTACATACCCTGGTTGAAGCTTCACAGCAGCTTCAAATTGCTTGATTCCCTTGTCAAGCTTCCCATCAAGAATATAGCTAACACCAAGCGCATTGTAAACCTGTTCAAACATTTGAGAGGTTAGAAGGAATTTGTCGTCAAATTTATGCATGTAAAGTGATACCATACTGGTGCAAAATATAGACTGGAGCACTCCCTATCTTATCTTAATTGCTCAAAAGTAAAACCTTGATCTTAATTAAATTCTTATTTCTGATCTCCTAATCTTTGTTCACAAATTTCCAAACAAGATTATAACAACTTTCTCCTTTTGTCCGTGTTAGATACGGTCAAAGGGTTGCAATGGTGAGCTGCGATGATTTATAAATTTCCAAAACACAAAGAAGCAACATTAAACCATTCGGTAGATGTTTTTGTAGAGTACAATCTAAACATATGAACTTGACCATCCAATATGATTAAGCATATGAACTTTTCCTTTCCCTTTTTAATTCAAAGAGAGCATAAAAATGATGTTGCCTGGCATCTCTCCTAAGACAATACATGCATGTTAGGTCGAACAAGATGCAATTACCCCAAGGCAACAGCATACTTGGTGCTTGCAAAACAGGAAGGAACAAAGATACAATCATACCTGGGCAAGATCTTGATCCTCACCATCCCACTTCTCAATTGCCTGAAGCAAATATTTAGTAGCAGCCGGGTAAAATTTTCTCCTCAGCATTACTGCACCGAGTTCAAAAAGTCCAGTTGCAGAGGCATCACCACTTCTTACTTGCTCCTGAAATTAAAAAGGGCAAACTCAAAACATTAATAAGATTGTATTCTACTACCAAATGCAGATGGCCAATGCCCTCCATCAAACAAGTGGGGGGTGAGGAAGAGAGAGAAACCAAATGGATCTTTTCTTTTAAAAAAAAGTTGACCTCTCCATTTAAAGATCTAATAATCTCCAAGATGGCTTTGTAATAAATGTCTGTTTCAGAAGAGAGTAAAATGCTCAAAAGGCATAACACAGATTACGAAGAACTTGCCTGCAATTCTTTAGCAGAAAGGTCGAGCTCTCTACGCATTAGAACTTGACGAATCACAAAGAAAGTTCCAACCCCTAGCAAAGCTAAAAGTAAAAGAAGATAAGAGAGCTGGATTCCCAATTCAAATAACTCCCCAACCTCATAAAGTGCATCTGGTTTGATACTTTCTCCTGCATGGGCCACTTGTACAGAAGTTAACAATGAGATTTGTCCAAATGAGAGTGTAGACACCGAAACTATCACTCTTTTCATGCACGCCTTGTCCTCAATATTCTGAGGATTCCTCAAGGGTTCTGCATTACAGTTATGATATTAAGAAGATGGGATACCAAAAAAAAAACAAAAGAAAATTAGTAAGCAAAAGGCAAATAGCATGTCCAGGAAGCAGCAGATGTTGCCATCATTTGCCTATAAATTGAGATCCTTCTCCCCACTAATGGCTAATTTAGGGGGGGGGGGGGGGGGGC
>NW_011499921.1:289649-341909 GCF_000495115.2 Populus euphratica | reverse complement strand
AAGGGGCATTTTGAGGGGGGGGGGGGGAAGCCTTCAGGCTGCTCTTGTTGAGGAGTCCAAACATGATGAACTCCAATATAAACATTCTCTTCTGATAGGCTGAGAGCAGTACATTATCAAGCTTAGCTAGTTCATAAATTCATGGTTTGACTACGTTATTACTCATGAAATAGAAAAGAAAAGGTAAACAGTTAGTTGGCATCGTTGAGTGTGCAAATCAATCACCAAACAATAACCATTGTTTTTATGTTCTTTGATGCCTCAATTTGGAAAGTGATATAGGGTGGCAGAAGCAGTCATTGGAAGGGTAAGAATAAGTGAAGGATAAAAATTTGCAGAACTAGATTCATAAGATAGGAATCGAAAACATAGTCTGGAAAGCAACGATGTTAAAGACCAAAGTTATCAACAGAACTAGATGAAACATGTGTGTGAGAATGAGCGTACATGTGTAACAGTGTCCATTATATTTCAATTAGGAATTATCAATTCCTGATTACTCAGGATTGTGCCCACCACTTGGAGAACATTTTGTGCACAAAAGCACATGCATGCATGTCTAGATGCATGTCATATATTGATTCCCATAATGAATCTTCCATCACCATGATTATGTCTCAAACAAGATATCTGGATCATTATCAGTTAGCTCAAGACATAACAACCAATAATAGGATGTTTCAAAAGGGTCCCTACTGTTAAGTATAAGGGTATTCTGCAAGCTCTTAATAAAAATCAAAGCAAGGAGTGGTTTAAAGTTACAGACCAGATAAATGATTATAAAAGAACAGTACAAAATGAGGATCTGAGAATGTTGACGAAACTCCTACATTTGATGTCTGAGATATGTAACATCTGCTACACATAAATTTAATTTAGCCTCTAAAATCAGGTTGAAATGAAAAATCAAAGTGAGAAGAGGGAATACTCTCAGTAGTTCGTGAGCTAGAGGATACCATTAGTGACTCCTTTCCATGTATCTGCCTTCACCCACAAGAGAATGCAAAATGAGTAACGAAAAATGTACATCACCTTAAACAAGAAGATTCTGTTAAAAACACATAAATTAACATAGAAAGATAATGAAAATCATTCTGCAGATTCACGGCATAAGCCACAGAAGAAAGGGAGGAAAATCATAACTTGTAAAGAAAAAAGTTTCTCCAGACTGTTTGGCTGTGGGCAGATATATCAGATATCAAAACACTTGATTTGAACTGGTTGACCATGATTTTGGTTACACACATAATGTGACTTATGATATGAAAGCAGGATATGTTGAAGATGAGAGCCCCTGAGAGCTACACCCAATTTCTATAATACAAAAATATGTACTGGATACCTATATAAAGTACAGATACCAAGTACAGATCAGTCAAGCCTGCAGCAGGAAAACTAAGTTCTAGTCAGCCTTCTAAAGTTCTTCTCTTCCACTCTTCCCATCTAATTAATATTGAGCATAAGGTTGCAGTTTTCTCCAATCCTGAATCTGTTATGCCACTATAAATTCAAGCTCAACCCGTGGCAACTAGAGCCATTGCTAGGGAGTATTCAATAAATTCACTCAAGTCCAGGAGAAGGCTGTTAAGCATGATGCTCCTGTGTAAATTACAGATACAAAGTACAGATCAGTCAAGCCTGCAGCAGGAAAACAAAGTTCTAGTCAGCCTTCTAAAGTTCTTCTCTTCCGCTCTTCCCATCTAATTAATATTGAGCATAAGGTTGCAGTTTTCTCCAATCCTGAATCTCGCTCTTCCCATCTAATTCATATTGAGCATAAGGCTGCAGTTTTCTCCAATCCTGAATCTGTTCTAACGCTATAAATTCAAGCTCAACTCGTGGTAACTAGAGCCATTGCCAGGGAGTATTCAATTAATTCACTCCAGTCCAAGAGAAGGCTGGTAAACATTATGCTCAAAGATCCATCTTCCAAGGAAACCTTTGCTAGAAATTTGTTTTAAAAAACATGGTCGATGGGCACATTTGGGACCAAATTAAAAGTGAAGACCACTCAATTTTAAAGTTTAAACTTTATTGGAAATTATTTTCCAACAAAAGTTCTTTAACATGGAACACTAATATAATTAAAATGAATTGTGGGTGAATGAGAAATTGACATAAAAAGAAACTTTGGTTGGTAAAAACAAATTAGGTGCTCAATAAGAAAGGGGTTTGGGGACGCAGAAAGCTAAAATGACATGAAGAAAACAGAAAGGATCAGACTAATATACTGTCTTCCCAACTACGAATTCAAGTTTTTATCAACCAAATCTAATTCTTAGATTTATTATTTGTTGCATGTAGATTTCAACATTCTTGCCCTCCGAGTTCCAATAAGAAGTTATACAAGCATTATTCTACCTGACATGGATAAAGAGTAATTGCTTTTCTCGTAGCTAGGTTCTTCTGAACCTTCACAACAAACACTTCTCAATATTCCTAGCAGCTACAATCCCATTGACATGACAGATTTCTGAGGACATTATGTGCTAGCTGCACATTCGATCTTAAGAGAAAAATGTCTTTAGTTTAGAAAGAACAAGCTCAACTCCCTTTGTCTTTTCATGTCTAAATTGTCTTCATGGTCTTACGATATTTAGCTCAATAATCCCCATTAAAAAAAACAGAGAGAAAGGATGGAGAGAAGCATGGTGGATCACAACTCTTTTTAATATCATGTTATTCGAGAGAGAGAGAGAGAGAGGATAAATCTCATGCATTTATCAACTTAGATCACAATACTATACTATTCTTAAGATTATTTTAGAAACTTGAAAGTAAGAGCAATCATTAGTGCATCACATACATATACATAGAATAACCAATATATCTCTTTGGAAAAATACTAATTTACATTTTTCTAGTTTTTAAAATTAATTCTAATAACCTCACTTAATTTTCAAGTTCGTTTAAAATTTAACCACCCTTTCCCAACTACGAATTCACAAAGTCTCAATTGCACCTTCAGTCCTAAAGAAGAGTATAAGCTTTATCATCAAATAGTGTTAAAAAAAAAAGTTGATTAAAACAAGAGTATGGAGATAAACAGAGCAAATTTCTTTGGGAAATTCTGATGAAGAGATTCATATTTGATGACAATCATGAACTCAGAAAATTCAAATATAGCCACTATCGAAGCAAAGAGATTGTTGGAATACATACCTGGAAATTAGTAAACTGAGTGACATTCAGTCCATGGCCTGCCCTAAAATTTGTCAAATCTGGTGGACTATAGTGCTGAAAAAGGGCCTGAAAGGATGTGCAAAAATTTCCCAAGTAATATTATTTTCATATCAATAATTCTATATGTTAAAACTCACATTAAAGAATTACTCCATTAACATGACATGTTCAAACAATAACAATATATATCTACCAACATAATTCAAGACCTAATCGTGTCAGCTTTCAAGAAAGACTAAGACATGCTCTAATAGAAAAGGGAAAAAAATAAGATGAAGAAAGTGAACATATTTCAACTTTGAGAAACCAGGATACTTTAAAAAAGGATCTGGAAATATGGTACCTGAAGAGAGAGCTTGTGGGGCCTAAACTTGAGAGACCCAAATGGTAGGAGAGAGTGAGGATGCTGGTGGAGGTGTTGTAGAGGTGGAGATGATGAGATGGTGGTTTGGAGAAGCATATTTCTTTTATTTCAGTGTGTATGGGAGATCTCTTTGGAGCAAGAACTGCTTTGTGTGTTGCCTCTGCCTCCTTTTTCTGTGAATTTGAGTGTTCTTTTGAACATGTATGCACTGCACTCTCTGCAGAGTTCGTTGGTGGTTCAAGATAAAAGTTCTCTTGTAGAGTGTCAACTGGCACCAAAAGAAGATAAGGCCGCGTTTGGTTTCTTTTCATTAAAAGGGGGCCTCTTCAAGAAATAGCAGCCTCTCTACTCCTCTTATTTATGTTCTTTTCTATGACTAAAAAATAAGGCATTGTTCTTACCATGATTTTGATTTTTGTTTTTTGCTCTACTTTCAGATAGAACTGACATATGAAAGCTTTAAGAAATCGAACCCAAAAATCCACACACTCTTCACAAACTGTAAATTTCATCTGTGACAAAAAGATGATAAAAGGATTGCCAACTTACAAAAAGATTGATTAAAAAAAAGCATAGAGATCAAACTAGGGCCAAATGTTAGAAGCCGTAGCCATTGAATTGTCATCATTTCAGAAGGACAAAGTGATTTGAGGATTCGATTTGCATCCGCACGCACTATTGCATTTAATAAAAATTACTGTTCTCTTTGGAAAATTATAGACTGAAATGGGGTGTCCTAACACCCAAAACCACAATACAGTTGTCCTTGGTAAAAGGGACAGTTGCCTTCCATCATTGGAAAACTGCATAACCTATAGACAGTGTCTTTACAATACAAGAATGTTGTTTAACTTTATAACTTGCAATCCTGTTGAGTTAACCTTCTCCCGTGTGCCAAGTAGCTAAGAACATTGTGTCTCAGTGGAGTGGGAGAGGGCACCAAAAAAAACAGCCACTTCTCTATACACCATAATCATGCTCCTGAAGCTCTCTTGCATATGGGGCCGTGGTCTTCACCATACCAGTTGCTAAACTGTTCGCTTTCAAGCTCACTATTTGCTTTACTGAGACATTATGACTACCTGATATAAGATTTCTGACATAAAGCTATCTGTTTAAGCATTATATATGTGTTAGTAGCAACTTCTGAAAGTTCTATTCTTTTTCTTCTTTTTCCTCCCATCCCTTTGTGTGTTCTCCGGTTTCTAGATTTTTCACGTTCAAACCATCCATACCATGGCTATCTTCATGAATATCAGGACGTTTGTCAGTGATACTGGTGAGGTGATCTTCAACTCATCGTATTGAAACTTCAAAGCTTACCAATGGGGCCTTAATCAATTTTAGAATGTGAACCACTTTGGTAGGCAGGTCTTTTGCTTTGTTCCAACAACTTGAAGAAGTTGGATAAAATAATTGAATCATTGCATCTGTCTCTTTCAACCAACCATTCCTCTTTTAGCTGAACATCAACGTCCCTGTATGAAAGTGCGATCTAATGTCACCAAGAGCTAAATACAATAGACAATGATGCAATGAGAAGGAAGGGAACCTGAATCTGTTCCTTTTTTGTTGCAATGACTATGCAGCAAGAAACACCAAGAACTAGGAATATGTGTATGAAAATTAATTTATGGATATATGAAGGAAACAAACCACCTCCTCAGTGCAAGAATTTCATAATTCCTTCGCAGGTAATCAGAATGCTTTGTTAAGGCATCTTGAGCGTATTTTTTACCCACAGTTCGTACTGCTGCTGCATCTAGTAAATTTTGTAATGAACCATGCTTTTTCAAAAGCTTTAGAGCAGTCTTTCGACCAAATCCAGGAGCCACATTTTGTATCCCAGGTACGCCATCAACCTCATCACCCATAATGCATCCTACACAATTAACACCAAATAGAAAAGTTATGGGCAGCTCATGTAGAAAAGTAGAAGTAGATTGCACTGAATGCTGAAAAATAGAGTGGAGCAACTTGTGTTAAGAACATAATCCCCCAAAAAAGTGACAACACTTGAAACTTTCCTCTATATTGTCAACTCTTTCCTACAGTCGAGGAAGGATACTTATCCTTGTCTCTTCAATTAATAACATCATGCTGGTTAAAAAGATTAACAACGGTGCTAAATGAATAGGCAATGAGTAAGTGCTATAAAGCCGCAAAACCTTTATTGACAACATATACACATAAAAGTACAGAGCTATACAAGATATATGTTGAACATAAAGCAAATCTCCTAATTTTCTAATTATCAAAAATTAAAAGAAAACAAAAAAAAAAATTATCACACTTACTAAGGCTCAGATCAGAGCACGGATCACAATTATACTGAGAGATGTAGTGCTTTAGGGTGTAAAAGGACCATCTATTTAACTCTGCAATAGGCAAAACAATCTGTACATCTTCAGAAATAAGCTGCTTGAAATCTTTATCAGGAGAGGCAATAACCACTTTATGTCTGTTTTGTAGAACTTGTCCTGCAAGAGTCGCAACAACATCATCTGCTTCCTGACCTTCAATTTTTACAACCTGCACAAATCTCATGTTGTCAATTTTTACAGAAAGGTGATCTCTCAGACAGTTACAATAAACCATTTTGTTCTCAAAAGTAAGGTTTTTTGTGAAATGATAGTAATCTTTTCAAACTCAAACGTGAATTTCTCATGATGGTGATTGAGACCCAACCTATTCACATGTATTTGTTTACAAGAATGGAGGGTTCTAAATTTTTATATCTTAAATTCAGATATATATTGAGTCGGTCATTCTTGGATGTTAAGTCTAGACATCCATATAAAATGCAAATGATACTACACATAAACCAGCACAATTTCTATGAGCATTACTTTAGAAGACAACAGTGCAACAATCATGTAGTATGCAATCTGTAAGCATACAATTAATTTTAAATACCTGAAAGTAGATAACTTTAAATATAGAATGCTAGAAACATTTAACCAAGGTTCACCTACTGGAACATTGCATTTTATAAGAACATCCATGACAACATGAGACCTTTCAGCAGCATATTTTTGCGGTGCTGATGATTTTCTTGAGAATTTCCTCCTGTGTGCTTTATACGAAGGTAACAACTGTCTACGATGCTCACTTCCCCCATCTCCATCAAGAACCTGTAAACCAACACAAAACAACTATTTCTAAGCCCAAGCAAGCTATAATAAACCAAGAGAAGGTTATCATGATAAATTATTTTTTGATAACTTCCAATCAGAGCATATCAAGTAAGAGAACCAATCTCGAAAGAGTAAATTTCAATAAATTCACAATTTGGGACCATATATGGATAAATCCAAGAAATGTTCTTGGTTATGAAGGCACCTAGCTTATACATACATTTGGAAATGTAACAAGTCATTCCCTCTCTACAAAGTCATCCACAGGAAGTCGCAGCCATTAGGCTGTATAACAGAGAAAGTGAGGTATGTAATGTCCTGCTTCCCTACACTTTTATTGAGGCACCTCCTGTATAACCCCCTCTAGAACACAAGCTTTTACAAAGGAGAAACAAGAATTCCAAGTAGATCACGCTATGCAACATGCACCTTCTTTTCACCCTAGACCCAGCTTAATGCAAAGTTGTCACTTAACAATTCAGACACATCTTTGTGTTCCAATGCTTGAAAACTAGATGAGTTTGAAATTTACAGTGAATTTTTTTTTTTCCAAAGTCTAACATATGCAGCAATGAATCTAGAAGATCAAAAAATTGACACTTATATAAATTTAATCAAAACAGTTACTTTAAAATCTCAAAGACTTTTACCAACAACATCTAGTATTCTGATTATCTGGGTCATCTGCATATCCCTCTATCAGTCAATAAATTTGCAAGATACCCTCTTTCTTTAAAAATATCCAGTAACTTTCAATGAACAACAATCTCATTTTCACATACAACCAAAAGTACTACTACCATATATGCATAAAATCAAAAGTAAGAAAGAAAAGGAAACTCACAGCAATAACAGGGTCAGCGAGGCTAACTTGAGAGAAGAAAAGAGAAATCCAGTGAGCAAAAGAATGCAAGCTAGGTGTACTTCCTGCATAACAAAGTGGGTTCACGTCCAAAAAGAATACCCTTTTCTTGGTTGCTCTCTTCTCCTTGTTACTCCCACTAAGTTCACTCCTTGGCCACAATTCATCACCAATGGTGTCATGAGAAGAAGAAGAAGAAATGGAAGCAAAAACAGCACCAAGTTTCCTTTTTGTTGTTTCCCTTGGTTTCTTTCTTAGATACCATGTTGAGACGGAAGCAGAAGGGTTAAAAGTGAGAGCGGGTTTGATGTGGAGGTTGGTGGGCATGGCGATTTCTACCATCTTCATCATTGGTGGTGGCGTTTCACTGCTACACTAGAGCTAGCAATAGTGTCGTGTGTCGACAAGCAGGGAACTTATCTTGTATAGAGGTTTTTCCTAGGAGTCTAAGCGACCAGTCATCTAACCGATCAAAATTTCAAGCGACCCGTCTTTGCCCATTTGTAAATGGAAAATGCAATTTTTAACGATTTGCTGTTTTAGATTAAAATTTAGAAAATAAAATAATATAATGGTTGGCATGGAGAATTCACAGTAATTTTTTTTTCTTCAAAAAAAAATAAATGAGAGATAATATAGTTTTTTTTAAAGTTCTTTAGTCATTACAAAATAGATTAATCAGAAATAATTAAATTCCTATATCTTTTTTATATTTTTAAATTGATTTTTTTTTAATTAATGTGAGTGTCTAGGTTAGTTTGCAAGTACCTCAACTAATCTCACGAGCCCTGAAGTTAATAATCATATAAATCTTTAATATAGCCCTAAGGTTTGTGAGATTCAAATTGATAACCTCTAAAAAATAAACTTAAAATCTAACCAGTTAAATTACATTTCTCAGGGTTCAAATTGGTTCTTTAGTTATTAATAAGTTGACTAGGGTGATTTTGTCTTTTGACAAACATAAATATTATTTTAAAAAAATTAATAACGTGTGTTACACATGTGCTAGCAAGTGAGCAATTCTCATGCTTTTCAAGTTACGCATGCATCATCGTTTCACTTTTAAACAATACCTTACAAGGTGGTATTGGTATTGGTAGCATCTTATCGTAATCTTATAATTAATGTCATGCATATACATGGAGGAGTAGTGATTATATTTTTTTCTTCTCCTTACTAAAAATAAAAATGTTCATTTTTAATATAATTTGATCATCATTTTTCTGATTTCTATTTAATTTGTTTTTAAAATTTTTTATTGATTTTTTTCTTTAATTTCGCCCCTCATTATTTGATTTTATTAATTTTTATGTCAAATTTGATCCTTATTCTTTTGATTACTATTTGTTTATTTTTTTTCCTATTCCTAATTGAATTTTGTGATCCCTCAACATTTAATTTCAAATTATTTTTATATCAAGCTTAGTCCTCATTCTTTTTATTTTTTTCATTATATTTTTTTTCAATTTCATCTTTCGGTATTTTATTGATTTAAAATTTAGTTGCGTTATTTTTTAGAATTTGCCTTCAATAGAGTTGGTCCTAGGCTTTTGAATAGGGTCGAGGGTTTTTAAGGTTAACACAAGTTGACTTTGATCTTTTCTTTAGGTTTTTTTTTAAATTGATTTTTTTTTTAATTGCTTCCTTCAACATTTAATTTTTTAAGAATTGGTCTTCATGCTTTCTTTTCACTTTCTTTTCTCTAACTTATCTTAATCATGTGCTTATGGTTGTAAGGTTAGTAAGTTGACTCGAGTTTACTCAAATTTTTTTCATTGATTATTATTATTATTATTTTAATTTCTCCCTACAATATTGAGTGGTTTGATCATTAAGGTTTATAGTTTTATTCAGTTTAGTTGTGATGAGCTTTATAGTTTTTTTATGTTGTTAATTTTTTATCAGATTATTTATTGTCGTTGCATTTTTTATCGTATGATTGAAATTAGCTAAACTTATTAAATCCAATTGAGTTAATGAGTCCTTCTTAATTTATTTATTTATTGCCTTCTTAGAAATGTTTGTGTTGCCTTAGCATCTTGTTTTTTACATTGAAAAAAAATCGAATCGGTATGCAGCATAATAATGGTCCTTTATCTAATAGAGTACTATGCTATATAAATACAATTAGGTAGTGTTAGGTTAGTTCTGAGATAGAAAAAACAGAGACAATGAAGATGTATTTGGTTAAAGATACAAAAAAATAAAAATAAGACTAATCTTATGACAAGTTTGATGTACTTTTGAAATAAGAGGCATAAAGATGACATGTCTCTAGAGACTATATTATATTTTTCAGATTTGTCCATCTAAAACATATAAGGATAAAAGTAATTATTATTATAATTTTAAAATCTAACTTGATGGTCAACTTGGAGCAATGACCAAATCATGGGTTAGGAGGGTCAACCCTCTAAAAAAGTTTAAAAGAGGATTAAAACAATGTTGTTATGATAAAAAAAAAATCAAAATCAAAAGAATCAACATGTTTTTTACCATGGTTTTGATCGGGTATAACCCTAGATTGCGGGTCAACTTAGGTTTTTGACTAGGTTAGGTCGGGTAAATCCTTCTTTTATTTTTCTTAAATCCAGACTAATTTAGGCTAAGGGTTAACCCTTCAAGCTAGTCCAAATTCTATAATTATAGTTATTATTAATTTCAACACTTACTATAAACTAAAGCGAAAAAAATATCTAATTATTTTTAAAATATATAAGATTTAAATTATTTTAATTAGATATAAAGATAAATAAATTTTGATTGATAATTGTGTTATTTATTAAGAAAATTGTTGAATTCAAGTCATTATCGATTATGTTATGGTTAGAGTTTTTTAGGTTAATTTAGTGATCCTATTGAATTCGATATAAATTATGGTAATTACCATGAAATGCATCAATTAAATTGATAATTTTTTTATTTATAAAGAAAATTGATGAATTTTGGTTTCTACTAATTATGTTATGGTTAGGGTTTCATTGAATAAACTTTCATTGAAATTGTGTAACCTGATCAATTTGTGATATTGATAAATAAGGCTTGGGTTTAGTTGTGTTATTTGATAAAATATCTCCTACTATTGAAATATTATGTTTTTATGGTGATACTATTGTTAATACAGACAATGGTATCACTTGTAATGAAGAAAGTAACGAGTTCTTAACTCTTATATTATATATGTCTCTTACTGAGATATCTAAATTGTTATATAAGTGAAATGGTTAGAATCTATTTAAAATTCAAGTTGAAATTACTTGGGAGTGTAAAATTCCAACTCATTATATAAATATACATATCTTTAGTAAAATCAATGTAAATTTAATGTTTGTTTTGACCACCAATAATTGATAATAAATTCTAAAGTTATACTTAAATAGTAAACCTGGATGAGAAAACTCCTATAATATGGTATTTACTTTAGTGCGAAGTTACACTTGAAGGACCATACAAGAATCATAAATAATTAGTATCTTTGGTTTAGCTGACAATACAGTGACCTAACATCAATATTTGTTCTATATCGTTATAGAGAATCCAAACCATGATGACAAAAATGATCATTATATTGATAGAATTGAAAAAAGATAAAAATGATAAGTAACCACTAAAATAATTCATAAGACATTTCACTCTTGAATTTAAAGATATGAGTGGGTATGTCTAAGCACATGCAATGATTTTGATTTAAGTCGTAGGAATTCAAGTGTATTAGGTGATGAATTGGAGGTTGGAAAAAATTCAAAAACAAGTTTAAATATATTACTATAGTTAAGTTGTAGTATATCAAGAATACAAGGTGCAACATTTAACTAAAACTTATATGTAGTTAAAATGCATGTAGAAACCAGCCTGTAAATGGTATTTATGCCAAGATTATAACTAAATGTCTGATTCATTTTGAATCTCAAAATTAAAAGGAACATATATATATATATATATATATATATATATATATATAAAAACTTGTTGGTTTTGTAAAGTCATAATTAGATATACTTAAATTTCACTATTGAAGTGATGTTGATAATTGTGAAAGCCAATATAAGTACAAGTGTGATAAATATTCAAGTTATTACATGTAGAGATTATAGGCATTATGTTTGATATTATAAGAGTTAGGTAGCTAAATAGGAAATAGTAGAGTGGTTATTTATTATTGATGATGAGTCCCTTCAAATGTTGTTAAAATTCTATTGGCTCTTAAATAAGTAAACCCAAGTGTAGCTGTCAATTGAGATTATAAAATGATTTATGTTAATAAAAAAAATTTGAAAGAGTATTTTGAGCATTTAAAGCTTCAGTTAAAGGGTTTCAATACTAACATCCTTTAATTAGTATTTATGACACTCATCTATATAAAAAGTACAAGGAAAAATTGTTGATTATAATTGTTAATGAAGCGAATAATATAGTCTATCCATTATGTTTTACTATAGTATTAAAAAAAAAGGACAAACAATAATTGGACATGATTTTTAGATTTTTGCCATTGGTATATCACTAACGGTTGCACTAGGTTTTATATTATATTAGATAGATATGATGCAATTAAGAATTTCATGAAATATATATTTTTCGAGTTAATAGGGTATCATTGGTATTAACTACGACACTTTATTAGTAACTTCAATACTATGTTAAAAAATGTTGTCTTTAAAAATATATTGTATAAGATGTGCTAAGAACCTTTAAAATAGAAATTTGATAATTTTTAGAATAATCTAGTTAAAAAGAATGATGTGATTAGATAATGGCTAAAAGTTAACCTAAAAAGAAATAGTGATGTAAACCTCATGATTATTTGGTCACATAACTTAAAAGTAAGAAAGAAAAATATCAAAAAGTTAAAGAATCAAGTTTGAATGGAGTGTGACACAAAGATTACTTTAGCCAAAACACCAATATTATTGGAATGAATCTCTACCCAACGAATATAAATCATGAATAAAAAGTATAAGAAAGACTTCATGAAGATAATTGTTCTTTAATAAGTCAAGTAAGTTCTTTAAAGAACCAAAAAATATAAGAATATCTCTCATACTCACAAGAAATATTATTTTAAAATCAAAGTCTATAAAAAAAAAAACTTAATACAAGCTAAATAATTCTATTTATAATAGGTAAAAAAACATCATAAACATGTCTGAAAAAATAATAAAAAAGTATTAGTCCATATGGGAAAAAAATTTCAAATCAATTGGAAAAATAATGCAATTCTTGCATTGTTTTTGGATAAAATTAAAATTTTAGCTTGATCTGATGGTCAAATTAAAAATTATATTTTTTTAGCGTAAAATTATATATAAGAGAAAAATCATCTTAAAATCAACTTTAACCTTTAAAATAAACTTGAAAATATTTGTAATAGCTCATGCCATTTTTTTTCTTGTACAATATGAAAACTCTTAAAATACTCTATCAAAATATTCTTATAATGTTAGGATTAATTATCCAAACAAGGTTGCCATTATAATGTCAATCCCAAGCCCCAAGTTGTGGAAGAATTAAGCCCTTCTTACACTTGAATTAGGTTTATCATGGGCTAACCTATATGTGTTGTAGCCTTGTTAAAGTTAGCATTGGCCTAAATATGTTGAATATGCTCATTCAATGCTTTTTTTAATTTTTCGGCCCTTAAACCTTTAACCAACCTAATTGACACCTCTAGTGAATCCTTTGTTGGTGGTGTTATATGTATCATCCCATTTTTTTTTAGAAAGATTTAACTTTGAATCATCACTTACATCAAACAAAATGGGATCTTAAATATTAAAATTAGCACGAATACCATACTTATATGATAGATCCACTTTGTAGGCATTGTTATTAATCCTATCAAAGATTTCAAATGGCCTATTTCTGCAAGGATGAAATTTTAGTTTTTGATGGGTTAAAAACCTTTGTTTGCCAATACACAGTCAAACCTAATCATTGAGTTAAAAGATAAATTTTTTGTGTTTTTTCTTCACTTTGAATGCATAAACATAATTTTTCTTCTTTCTTTGTTGTTGTACACTCTTACATAATGTTGTTCCCACATGTGCTTTATGATTGCCAACCAAACTAACCATTTTATCAACAAGCAAATGAATCAAATCCAAAATAATTAAAGTATCAATATTTATGCTTAAGTATACATGATGCACATGTTTAAGGGTATCATATTCATAGGTATTATAGGCAATACAGAGCCAATATTCTTTTTAACACTCATTAAAGACTTTTGGTCCATTCTTTAACTATTGTTGGGGGATGCTTGCATATCTATACCAGTAGCTATGGAAAACACACACACACACACACACACACACGCACTATTATTACAGGTATAATTATTTAAAATATTTTCACACACACACACACACACACACACACTATTATTCCAGGTATAATTATTTAAAATATTTTGTAGTAAACAACGTCCTTTGTTAGTGTTAATTCCTTTTTAAATAATAACTTAGGACTGTCAATATGAATACATGTATAGGTCATAGGAGTATCTCCATATTGATCGTCTAAAGATTTTAGGGAATAATATGTTTTATGCAGAGATACTTTTTATAGGAGCTTTATAATAATAAAATTTAAAAAAATTTTAATAACACATTACATAAAAAAAAATATTATGTGCAAAACTATGCTAACTTTATGATTTGTCATGTCAGATGGTGTTGAGTTACACATTTCACTTTAAATCTTACTCACACTCTCAAGCTTTACTTAAACAAGTTAGACATATAATAACCTCACCAAATATGAGTTATAAAATTATTTTTATTTGTTATGTGCCATTATTTTTTAGTCTCAAATTATTTTATAATATATATTTTTCATGTCTTAATGGTTATATGGATGTTTTATAGCAAGGATATGATATTAGCAACTTCATGAATTTATTGAGAGGAAGATGATTTATTGCTAGTAAAGGTCCCACTACACTGCTTTGATATCAATGAGATAATTTGCCTTGATAAGGTAATATGATATTTTGGATTGTCTTAACACATTCTAGATTATATTGATTCTAGTGACAAGTTGTTGGTTAATTTTGCAAGTGCACAAATCGTAACAAGTAATAAAGTGATAAGTAGAGTATCGTCCCATGAGGATTTATAAAAATTACTACTGATTACCAGAATATTTTAAATTATAATCTATTTAAGGAATCAAATGAGATAGTTTAATAAACAAAAACTAATGATTAAAATCAAACAACCAATTGATTAAATATTAATGAATACAATTATACTGGTTCTAGGATTCCTGGCTTACCGTAACTATTCATATATTAACTTTCTCAATTGAATTAATTACTCCTCATGTTGATAATCAGGTTTTTCTAATTTAAACATTAATCTCTCTCAAGTATCAATACATTATTTCAACAAGCAAATTTCATATACTCTATAAAAGTTTTGAAGTTGTTGAAATTTATTAAGTATCGTAAAACCTATAACGATTACATAAGCATAAGTTCCTAAGATATCTCTATCTAATAGATTTCTTAAGGTATTTCAAACAATAACTAAAACAATTATCACTTCTCAGTTTCAATTTAAATTCTAAATCATGTAGACGTTGGTCAAACATACACAAACATTACATATAAAATGAAATACTTAACAACTTAATGTAATAATTCAATCGAAAGAATTGTTTACATATTTATAGTAAGGTTACATAAAAAGTACCATAGTAAAAGTCTAATCCATAGTTAAATTAAAGAGAAACAAACTTGATACGATGAACATCACTTAAAAGCAGAGAATTGCAATGGAATAGATAGGTGTCCTCCAAATCTTTTATATTTCTACCTCTGTTTTTCGTGCCTCTTTTATGCCGCCTCTTCTCCTCTCTTTAGCTTATTTTAGGACAATACATTATTTCAACAAGCAAATTTCATATACTCTATAAAAGTTTTGAAGTTGTTGAAATTTATTAAGTATCGTAAAACCTATAACGATTACATAAGCATAAGTTCCTAAGATATCTCTATCTAATAGATTTCTTAAGGTATTTCAAACAATAACTAAAACAATTATCACTTCTCAGTTTCAATTTAAATTCTAAATCATGTAGACGTTGGTCAAACATACACAAACATTACATATAAAATGAAATACTTAACAACTTAATGTAATAATTCAATCGAAAGAATTGTTTACATATTTATAGTAAGGTTACATAAAAAAATACCATAATAAAAGTCTAATCCATAGTTAAATTAAAGAGAAACAAACTTGATACAATGAACATCAGTTAAAAGCAGAGAATTGCAATGGAATAAATAGGTGTCCTCCAAATCTTTTATATTTCTGCCTCTGTTTTTCGTGTCTCTTTTATGCCACCTCTTCTCCTCTCTTTAGTCTATTTTAGGGTTTCTATATATATCCTCCCTTCTTGCAGACCTCTCTTTTTTTCTTTTATATTGTGGCCTTTTTGCCCCCGTTGGAATGAAGACAGTTTCCTTTTATGATTTGAATTCCTTCCTATCCAGATATTGCGAGCCAGATTTTGAGGTAGGAGATGTGTAAATTCAAAGATCTCTATTTCTGGAGAAATTGTAAAAAATCAAATCTTCTTTCCAATAACACTGATCTTGTAATTTTTGGATCTCTGAGACTTGATATAAAGGCCACAGACCAAGACAATATTTGAAGTGCAGGAAATTCGGGTCTGATTTAATCCTTGTTTTTCGACTCTTTTTTTGGGTTTCAAAATAGCAAAACTGAGTTATGTGCACTTCATATGTTTTGTAGACTTTCATCTCAGATACTTAAAAATGGTGATGAACATCTGGAATTAAGTTGTATTTCTTCCTTTGCAACACATAATAAATTAATGTTCAATTTTACTATTGGATTCTGCCTACTCAGTAACCTAATATCTGAAAATACATTAATTTTCCACGAGATCAATAATTTAAAAATAAATCCATAATTCTAATTATTTAGTGCAACACATCCAAAATATTTCAAAATTAAGCATGAATAATGGAAGATATATATACTAAAAATTCTCTTATTACTAGTTACGTAGTATTAGTCGTTAAGGTAAGTGATGATGGAATTTGTTGATAATTCATGCAATTTATTTAGATATTAAACATACCATAAGAGATTAGATATTTATTTCTATAATGTAACAATTTATTATACTTATATGATCATGTTTTTCCAAACATTCATGTAATCTGATGCATCACAAACCCATTATCCAGGACATATTTGATGGATATGCAATAACTTTTTATGTAACATTATTTAAATATTTTTTTATAATATTATAAATGATGAGTGCTATTTTTTTAGAAATATATTATATACATTATTTAATGCTCAAAGAGAGTATCTGAAAATACATTAATTTTCCACGAGGTCAATAATTTAAAAATAAATCCATAATTCTAATTATTTAGTGCAACACATCCAAAATATTTCAAAATTAAGCATGAATAATGGAAGATATATATACTAAAAATTCTCTTATTACTAGTTACGTAGTATTAGTCGTTAAGGTAAGTGATGATGGAATTTGTTGATAATTCATGCAATTTATTTAGATATTAAACATACCATAAGAGATTAGATATTTATTTCTATAATGTAACAATTTATTATACTTATATGATCATGTTTTTCCAAACATTCATGTAATCTGATGCATCACAAACCCATTATCCAGGACATATTTGATGGATATGCAATAACTTTTTATGTAACATTATTTAAATATTTTTTTTATAATATTATAAATGATGAGTGCTATTTTTTTAGAAATATATTATATACATTATTTAATGCTCAAAGAGAGCAACAACTATATTTTGTGCAGGAGTCGATAAGATGGGATATGCCCTGATCAATAATATGCTCAATTTGTCTCATGGTGGACTTGAAAAGGCTAGAGAGGTTATGTGTCTCAAAGTAGTGTTACCAGATGATGAAATTACTTTTTGTGAACAATGAGATATAATTTGGGTGATTTTAGTATTGTTTCCTTCACGAGCACTATTAACTTTTTCAAGAATTGGAAAAGTTGAGGTTGTATAGGCTGGTTTATAAACGGATGCAAAATATTTCAAAATTAAGCATGAATAATGGAAGATATATATACTAAAAATTCTCTTATTACTAGTTACGTAGTATTAGTCGTTAAGGTAAGTGATGATGGAATTTGTTGATAATTCATGCAATTTATTTAGATATTAAACATACCATAAGAGATTAGATATTTATTTCTATAATGTAACAATTTATTATACTTATATGATCATGTTTTTCCAAACATTCATATAATCTGATGCATCACAAACCCATTATCCATGACATATTTGATGGATATACAATAGCTTTTTATGTAACATTATTTAAATATTTTTTTATAATATTATAAATGATGAGTGCTATTTTTTTATATGCATTATTTAATGCTCAAAGAGAACAACAACTATATTTTGTGCAGGAGTCGATAATATGGGATATACTCTGATCAATAATATGCTTAATTTGTCTTATGGTGGACTTGAAAAAGCTAGAAAGGTTATGTGTCTTAAAGTAGTGTTATAAGACGATGAAATTACTTTTTGTGAATAATAAGATGTAATTGGGATGATTTTAGTGTTGTTCCCTTCACGAGCACTATTAGCTCTTTTAAGAATTGGATAAGTTGAGGTTGTGTAGGCCGGTTTATAAGCTGATGTGATTTGTAGATATAATTAAATTATATGTTTTAATGTTATAAAAATTATGAATTTAGTTTAAATTTAATAAAATATTAAGTGAATTTTAATTGTGTTAATTTTTTTATGGCAGGGAATTAAGAAGTTGAAAAAACAGCTTTACTTTTTCTTTTTTTTTAAAGTGAGTCATATGTAACTTATGAGTTACAACATATATCGCTCTAAATTATTTTCTAGGCTGTATTATTTGCCATAATTTCTTAACTGTGCTATTTTTTTTAATAAAAAAACTCCTTTTTTTCTAAATCAATTTCGTCATTTGTTCTAGGTTGAGAAAAAGGCAAAAAGGACAACTACCAAATGACTCGTCGTTGTTTTTCCAAACTACTAAAACCAAACACAAGGCGAAAAAACAAAACATAAATAAAGTAAAAATCAAGTCTTGTGTTTCACCGGTAAGGTGGTTGGAGTTGTAGTCGAAGTTGAGACCTCCGCCCTCTCTTTCGATGTTTCCAAGAAATCCATTCCTCATTTCTTAACAAAACCCAACCATTTGAAACAAATCACTCTACTCCCACTTCTCTCACACACAATGGCTCTCTTTCTCCAAACCACCTTTCTTACTTCCTCCTCTTCTCTTCGCCAAAAACCCTGTCTTTCTTCCTGGGCTTCCCGCATTTCCACTTCAAGAATCCGCACCCCCGCCCGCGTTCATGCCAAGATCCGCGAAATCTTCATGCCTGCTTTGAGTTCTACTATGACAGAAGGCAAGATTGTTTCTTGGGTCAAGTCCGAAGGTGATAAGCTTTCTAAAGGTGAAAGTGTTGTTGTTGTTGAATCCGACAAGGCTGACATGGACGTTGAGACTTTCTATGATGGTTACTTGGCTGCCATCATGGTCGAGGAAGGTGGTGTTGCTGCCGTTGGATCGGCCATTGCTTTGTTAGCTGAATCCCCCGAGGAAATTGAAGAGGCTAAGTCTAAAGCTGCTTCTTCTTCGCCGGCTACATCTCCAGCCCCGGCGGCGGCGGCGGCGGCGGCTCCGGTTTCGCCGGTTTCGGAATCCACCACTGGTTCTGGGGCTGTTGAGAAGGCAGTCGTGGTGACGCCACCCTCTCCGTCGGTGGTGGCATCGGCGGTGCATCCGGCGTCCGACGGAGGGAAAAGGGTGGTGGCGTCGCCGTATGCCAAGAAGCTCGCGAAGGATTTGAAGGTGGATTTGGGGAGAGTGATAGGGAGTGGGCCTAATGGCAGAATTGTGGCCAAGGATGTTGAGGCTGCTGCTGCAGTGGCTTCTGAATTGGGTTCCCCAGCAGCGAAGGTTTCGGCGGCACCTGCCGTGCAGGCACCGCCCGGGATTGAGTTGGGATCGGTGGTGCCTTTTACGACGATGCAAGGGGCAGTATGTAGGAATATGGTGGAGAGTTTGTCAGTGCCTGCATTTAGAGTTGGGTATACTATTACTACTGATGCACTTGATGCTCTCTACAAGAAGGTAAGCATTGTTATTGAGCCTTTTTTATTCTTTTCTAATCACAATTTAGGATGTTTGAGCTGGGATTTGTTTGTTGGTGATGTAGTGATATTTGGATGTTGCTGCTGCTTAAGGGTGATAATCTATGCTATATATGAGATGATGATCTATTGTGTTTTCTATATACATTGATGAGCAGCTTAACATGGCTTTGTGTATTATACTTGAAGGTAGCATTTTTGTTTGATTTTTTATCTTGCTTTGCTTCTAGATTGGTAAATTGTTTGTGATTTTTATAGTTTAGGATCCTGAAACAGCTTACTACATTGCATTTAGTTATTTTTTTTGAGAATGATGATAGAGGAGAACATAAATCGATACCTTGTATAGAGAAAGGTTTTATAGGGATCTCCCTTCAAACATGCTGTTCAAGTAAATTCGTGTTTACTTGATGCTTTCCAGAGAAAGCTATCAACTTGGTTAAAGAATTGTGAAGTTATGAGTGTTCAATAATTTAGGTTCATTGATTATTCAGCAATTTAAGACCGGGTCTATATGGTATGTTTTGATTGTCTTGCACTGAATTCATTTGTCTGGTGATTCATCCTGACTGTCGTGCTTCCTGTTCTGTGCATTTCTAGGTCAAGTCCAAGGGAGTGACAATGACAGCATTACTTGCAAAGGCAACTGCACTGGCATTGGTTAAGCATCTTGTAATAAACTCCAGTTGCCGAGATGGTAATAGCTTTACATATAATAGTAGTGTCAACATTGCAGTTGCTGTGGCTATGGATGGTGGCTTGATTACACCAGTGCTTCAAGATGCTGATAAGGTTCTTGTTATTTTGCTTTGGGCTGTTCCATAAATATTCTGGGTGATAAATCCTTGTTCATTTTTAGTGCTTTATTTTAATTCATGTATCAGGTTGACATTTATTCCCTGTCAAGAAAATGGAAGGAGTTAGTTGATAAGGCCCGAGCCAAGCAACTGCAACCTCAAGAATACAACACGGGTACTCTAACTACTTGCTCTCAATTTGTATTTTAACTATCAGAATATATTTATCTGGAAAGCTTGGTGATTCATGTTCTGGTCATGCCATCCGAATTGCTTACAACAATTTATTTTGTTACATAATGTAAGTCAATAGCTTATCAACGTGCTGTCGATTTCCTAGGCATATGAATCTTAACTCTTTATCAGGTTGTGGACTTTAGTAAGGAATGCTTGTCTGTGGTTAAAATTAGTTCTAAATGGATTATTGTAACTTTAAAATTGATGGACTGGAATGGTAGTTTGAAGTAAAGCATCAGCAGAGCTACTTTATGTATTTAAGCAACAACTTAGTTTCATAGGATTGTATGGTAGTTTCTTCTCTGCCTTTCCCAAAGTTGGGAAGGGTTGCTTTTGCTAGGTTCACGATTCTTTTTTTGTTTAACGTGGGTGTCCGGGCCAGCTTGCGCGCACCACGACTAATTCCACGGGCCCTGAAGTTAACGACCATGTAAGCCTCCAGTGGCCATCATATGAGCAACCAAGGACTCGAACCTGAGACCACAGAGGGAGCAAACCCCTTAGTCCCAAGTCTTTACCACTTTGCTTTTGCTAGGTTCACGATTCTTGATATTGGTTATAGTTGTGGTTCTCAATTTCATGCAAGATTATGGTGGAGTGTTTTTTTTTTTAATTTTTTTTTATTATTATGTGTTTTCTGATGCTCAAAGTATTAATGTGTAATTCTGGTGCAAGATTCTTTGTTTGATGGATAGCCACAATCTTTCTATTCACAAAACCATTATTGTATATAACGCCATTACAAACTGAAAGGGTTTCTGGGTATTTTAATTCTAGGGTGACTATCCATTTCTGTCCATGTTGATAGGATTTGTTGCGATCTCTGATAATGTGGTTACAGTAATTTCTTTGATAAGCAGTTCAAAACCTTGATGTGATGAAGTTACTATGTGTTTCTCATTTGCTTTTCTCAGTGATTCATAGGCATGGCTGTTCTCTGGTTGCTGGTCTGTTTTCAATTGGATTAAACATGTTACCGTGATATTTCTCAATCTCATTTCATTGTTCTTGTGTGCTAATTTGCAGGCACTTTCACACTGTCTAACCTGGGAATGTTTGGTGTGGATCGATTTGATGCCATTCTGCCTCCTGGAACTGTAAGTGTTTTCACTTGAATATAGAAACCAACATATCCGCCGGATCCTCTACAAGAGGCCAGTACAGATAGTATGCTCGTTTTTAGTGATTGAATTGTGGTTTGGTTTTTTTGATCTGGATGGATGATGCAGGGAGCAATTATGGCCGTCGGAGCATCACAGCCAACTGTTGTAGGTACCAAGGATGGCCGGATTGGTATGAAGAACCAGATGCAGGTAACGAGCTTGCCATATTCTGATTTTCTGAAAACGCTATCTCTCTATGACAATTAGTTTAATTCATTTTTCCTGTACTGGAAATGCAATATCTACAGGTAAATGTTACAGCTGATCATCGTGTAATCTACGGTGCTGATCTGGCTGCCTTCTTGCAAACACTAGCAAAGATCATTGAGGACCCCAAAGACCTTACCTTCTAATTAAAATCCCAGCAGAAATCATTACTTCCTGAAGATTTCCTTTTACCTCTATTTAAAAGCTCATCCTTCTCTGGTAATCATTCCTTGATATCCATGGAGTTTACTCAGAAAGAGAAATGCAGGAGCTCTTATCTCTGTCCAAAGTTCTATGTAGAACAGGAGCAGAACTGGGAAGAGAAATTTTTATTTGGGTTTCAGATATCAAAACTTTTTTTGTTTATGTTAATGTTGTCATAACGGCCGGATGTTTTTGCATTTTATCAAAAAAAAAATAACGGCCGGATGTTTTTGCATTTTATCAATTTTTTTTTTCTTTTTTTGCGATTTGTTGTTGTAGTTTTAAACATCAGTCATGTGCAACAGAAATGTGGTCTTCAATGTTCTATCTTGGGTCCGTAAAGTTGAGTTGATGGATTGATGGTTTTATTTGAAGAAGATTGCTATCTGGCGATCAGGAAGAAGCAGTTAGCATCAATTCTGATGTGCATCTTTCTCCTTCCCTTGTACAGTTTCACAAGTAAACAGCACTTGCCTAGAACTGCCAGCCACCATCTCTTGTCAGGTACAGATTAGCTTGAAAACTTGCAATAGTTCAGCAACTTACATGACCAGGGCTTGTTTGGTCATTTTTTTTTTAATGAATTTTTTCTTGTTTTAAATTAATTTTTTCAGGTATTTTTTTAATTATATTAATATGCTGATATTAAAAATAAATATTTAAAAATATTATTTTGATGTATTTTTAAATAAAAAATACTTTAAAAAACAAATATTGAAATGCTAAAAGAGGAGAATCTACAGATATTGGCAGAGCCAGTGTGCAATGTATTCTCTTTATATTTAATTGATGCTCTCCTTATCGGCAATTATGAATCTCAACTTAAATAATTTAGTAATTTACTAGGTTGAATGCCATAATTGTTTTTGTTTTATATTTTATAATTGTTAAAACAAGTTAATAAAAAAATATTAAAATAATATGTTTATATTTTATGTGATTAAAAGCTAAAAATATTAAAAATACAATAAAATCATGTTTAAATTCTATTTAAAAATTTTAATAATAAAAAATTAATTTTAATTGAATTTTCATAAGCAATTTTTTTTTATTATTATTATCAAATTCGATACATAATAATTGGATTTTTTTATTAAAATTTAAATAAAAATTAGATACATAATTGTGTCGATCAACTGTTGAACCCACGACCTCTAGCTTGAATGATTGTTACGCTTAAGAAAATAAAACACGTGATCTTTAGTCTCTATATGCGCTAACCGACAAAACTAAGACATTATTTATTATCAACTAATTAGTAAAATTTCGTACGGTGTTTTACTATTTATATAAACGCTATATCACTATAAATAAATAAATAAACCCTGTTTTTTTTTTTATTAAAACAAGTTAATAAAAAAATATTAAAATAATATGTTTATATTTTATGTGATTAAAAGCTAAAAATATTAAAAATACAATAAAATCATGTTTAAATTCTATTTAAAAATTTTAATAATAAAAAATTAATTTTAATTGAATTTTCATAAGCAATTTTTTTTTATTATTATTATCAAATTCGATACATAATAATTGGATTTTTTTATTAAAATTTAAATAAAAATTAGATACATAATTGTGTCGATCAACTGTTGAACCCACGACCTCTAGCTTGAATGATTGTTACGCTTAAGAAAATAAAACACGTGATCTTTAGTCTCTATATGTGCTAACCGACAAAACTAAGACATTATTTATTATCAACTAATTAGTAAAATTTCGTACGGTGTTTTACTATTTATATAAACGCTATATCACTATAAATAAATAAATAAACCCTGTTTTTTTTTTTATTATTGTATTTTGATAAAATTTAAACAAACTTGTGGCTAGATGTTCCGTCACAATGTAAAAAAAAGGTTGATGGCCCATCACAATGTACAATATATATATATATATATATGTTAAATTAGTGTTTTTTATTATTTAAATATAAGATTTAGATAATTGAAAGAGATTGTTAACGACAAAGGTAAAAAACAATATCATAAAATAAATATTTTATATTTATATTCATTCAATCAATTTAAAATAAAAATCGTTTTAAAAAAGTTTAGTTTAACAATAACTTAAAATAAAATATCATATATTTTTTTCAAAATGAGTGGAAAACCTATAGGAAACAAAACCAAAACAAGAAAATGTTTGAGGATGAAACAAAATGAGCTAAAAAAAAAAAGCAAATCCGAATAAATTTTTTTAATTTAGATTAATCTTTAAAATTTACAATTCATTAAATTTTATATTCGGGCTCAACCTAGAAGCTCAATATTTAACTAATTCAATGTTAAAAAAAATAAATTAAATTAAATTAATTTTTTTTAAATTAAGATTTATCAAATATGAAAAAACATTTAAAGCAATACTAAATTAATTTAATATTGAATAATGAAATAATTTAATTGAATTTAATTAAAAAAACAAAACTCCTTTTAGCAACTGAAAAAAACGTGAGGCAACACTTGTTATTCTTAAAACAACTGAAAAATCCTATAAAAAACAAAAAAATTAAAGAATAAAATTGAAAAAATTAAAAAAATAAAAAGCAAACTTGGACAAACCTCCTAATCTCAAATGAATATCTTAAATTTACAACCTATTAATTTGTAAACTTGATCTCAATCAAGAAACTCAACACTTAATAAATTTAATGTTAAATGATAAAATCATTAAAAAAAATAAAAAAAAAAATTTCAATGTAAAAAACAGCAATAAAAAATTATGTTCAAATTCAATAGAAAAAACCTCATGATAAACGCTATATCACTATAAATAAATAAAAAAACCCTGTTTTTTTTTATTGTATTTTGATAAAATTTAAACAAACTTGTGGCTAGATGTTCCGTCACAATGTAAAAAAAAGGTAAAAAAAAGGTTGATGGTCCATCACAATATAAATATATATATATATATATATGTTAAATTAGTGTTTTTTATTATTTAAATATAAGATTTAGATAATTGAAAGAGATTGTTAACGACAAAGGTAAAAAACAATACCATAAAATAAATATTTTATATTTATATTCATTCAATCAATTTAAAATAAAAATCCTTTTAAAAAAGTTTAGTTTAACAATAACTTAAAATAAAATATAACCAATAGGAAACAAAAACAAAACAAGAAAATGTTTGAGAATGAAACAAAATGAGCTAAAAAAAAGCAAATCCAAATAAACTTTTTAAATCTAGATTAATCTTTAAAATTTATAATTCATTAAATTTTATATCGGGCTCAACCTAGAAGCTCAATATTTAACTAATTCAATGTTAAAATAAATACATTAAATTAAATTAATTTTTATTAAAAATGAGATTTATCAAATATGAAAAAACATTTAAAGCAATACTAAACTAATTTAATGTTGAATGATGAAATAATTTAATTTAATTTAATTTAATTAAAAAAATAAAACTCCTTTTAGCAACTGAACTCGTAGAAAGCAAAAAAAATAAAGAATAAAACTAAAAAAAATAAAAAAAATAAAAAGAAAATTTGGACAAACCTCCTAATCTCAAATGAATATCTTAAATTTACAACCTATTAATTTCTAAACTTGATCTCAATCAAGAAACTCAACACTTAATAAATTTAATGTTAAATGATGAAATCATTTAAAAAATACAAAAAATAAAAAAAAATCAATGTAAAAAACAACAATAAAAAATTATGTTCAAATTCAATAAAAAAAACCTCATGGAGGATTAAATTTAAAAAAAATTAATTTTAAAAACCATTTTAAATAAAACAAATAATAATTAAAATAATAAGGATAAAATTTAACAAATAAAAGAAATTAAAGAGGGATGAAACTAAAATTAATCTAATTTTATAAATTTTTTCAAATAAAATAAATACTAATAAAAAAACTAAATATAATAATAAAAAAAATCCTGATTGAAGGTTTGCATTGATGTTTTTTTAAGGATCAACATGCTTAACAAGGGTCAGAGAGAAAGAAAAAAAAGAGAGAGAGACTGTTGACGACGATCAACATGCTTAACAAGGGTCAGAGAGAGAGAGACTGTCGACGATGAACAAAAGGCGATGAAATCACACGTTCTTCTGAGCAGATAAGAGCCGCCGAAGAAATTCTATCACCACCTTGAAAGCCACCTTTGGCCACAGAAAGCCTCCACATGCACCGCCATAATTTTCCTGGAGCTCTCACAAGCCTCCCAAATAATCATCTAAATAATATTATATATTTGATAAAAGGCATATGAGCCCCTATCAAATCAATAATTGTTAAAAAAACTAAAATTAAAATACACAAACGTTCCTAATATCAACTTTAATTTTTGGATTCCAGGGGCAACTTCAGCCATTTACTATGTAATTAAACATGAAAAAGAAAAAAAATACCCCAAGTGAGATATATATCATTTTACTTTTAATGGTAAAAAAAATTATTATCCTTTAAAAAAAAATTGTATACATCAATCTATTCCCATTTAATTCAGCAGTGCCAAGTAAATCTCAAAAAAAAAAAAAAAAAAACCCTTCGAAGCAAGGTTTGCCAGTTGTGTTAAGAAGGACAAAGACATTAAAATACCGTTAAAATTCACATTGTTTTGAGTTTATGCACACAGTAAATAGCTGATACTTTTAGCTTTTTTAATTAATAGGAGTTCTACTCGCTAACGAGCAAAGCTGATAGCAAGGTAAAAATAACTTCGGAAGAACGCCTGAAACCTCTCGTTGGATCCATGAGAGCTTGACAATAGGCGAGCTATCAAATGATGGCAAAAACAGAGAGGTGGATTAATACATTCCCAAAAATTCTCTTCCATGTATTATGTATACATAGGAACTGCAGATTATACAAGCCAGTTCGGTTGCAACAGCTGCCTCATTTTGTGCAGCAAGAAACCTTTCTTCTATCTACAGTTTTGAACCAAAGACTTGAAAAGTGAAGTCTTTCGAATAAATAGAACTGCTTCTTCTAGGAGGATTGTATTCTGAGCTAGTCCTCATCGTGCATTGAGGATCATCCTTAACACACTCTTCATCTTTGGCCTTGCTTCTGTGGAAACACTCACGCAACTAAGGGCAATCTTAAGGACTGCAAGCATCTGGCCTCTGACAGCAGGTGAAGTCCTGCTGATGTTAAAATCAAGGATGTGATCCAACTTGTCTTGCTGTTTTGACTTACTTAAGACCCACTTGGCTAGTTCAGTTCCCTCACTTACTGCTGGCCTTCCTGTCAGCAACTCCAGTAGAACGACCCCAAAGCTATATACATCCCCAGCCATTGTCACCCTCATTGTGTGTGCATACTCTGTAAGGACCACAATCACTCATCAAGTCAATATCAGAAAATCAAGCATATGACAGAAGGATTCATTAAGCAGGATGAAACTATTCACAATAAGTTATTCGATAACAATGTTCATGGGAAAAATTCATGAGTTTGGCCACAACCAATTCATACAAATTAAGATTTGAATACTTTCTGGATATTAAGACGAGCATAAAGGGTTGTTTACCTGGTGGTATATAGCCGACAGAGCCAGCAACTGTCGAGAGGCTGCCAGTGCTCTTTGTTGGATCGATCACTTTGTGGAGCTCAATGTCTCCTACGAGAGGCTCCTTCAGAGACTTGAGGAAAATGTTTTGGCTTGAAAGGTCGAGGAGGAGAATCGGACCAGAGGTGCATCCATGAAGAAAGGTAAGGCCCTGAGCAACTCCAACTGCTATACTGTAACGGCTTGCCCAGTCCAAAGCATCTCCCAGTTTACCATGAAGAACATAAAAAAGGGTACCCTTTTCAGCGTATTCATAGAAGAGATAAGCACTGTCCATGCTCAATACATAGGCCAAAGGAGTCATGACATTGGAATTGCTCAGTTTCCCTAAATCTTCCAGCTCTTGTCCGAATTTATGATGGCTACCCAATTGGAATATCTTGTCGCTCCCGTTGAGCTTCTTGAGAAAGTAGCGTGCTCCAGAAGGCATGGTGGCCTCATAGTATGTTGAAAACCTAGTCTTCAACTCAATGTTCAATGGATCAGCCGCTATTTCCATGGTTTTGGTGAAGTCGATGTTAGACCTGTGAATTCCATTTGTAGTCAACAGAATGCCAGCGATTACTTGAGGAGGCGGAAGCTCTTCCCCTGATTGTGACTGGTGATTGCTAACCTTGAGAAAGCGTCTGGATAATGATACAGCTATAATCGAGACAGCTCCAACAGCAAGAACAGCAGCAACAACTGCAAGCACAACTGGTACAGCAACTGATTTCCCCTTCTTTGGGGATTCTTGGGGAGTTGGTGTTGCTGTCTTGTTTATAAGTCCTGCATTTCCTCTTGCACTTAAAGACACATATGGTTTGAACCCTGGGATGACTCCAGAAAGCTGATTGTTTGAGAGTATCAACTGATTTAGGGATTCCATTTCAGTAAGAGAGTTGGGAATCTCACCCGAGAAATTGTTGTTTGAGAGATCCAAAACTTCCAAGTCCTTCAGTCGGGAAAGAGTGTCAGGAATAGATCCTTGAAAGAGGTTGCTGCTGAGATTCAAGGAAATCTGCAATTTGACTGGCATCGATGGAATCGTTCCATTTAGTTGATTTTGCCCAAGTTGGAGTTCTAACAGATAGTTCATACTGTTGACAGTGGCAGGTATTGGACCCTGAAGCTTGTTGCATTGCAAGTTCAAGCGAGCAAGGCTTTGCAAGTTCGAAATTGAAGAAGGTATTGAACCAGTAAGCGAATTCCAGCTGATGTTCAAGATTGATAACTTCTGTAATCGAGTGATCTCTGAAGGGATTTCTCCAGCCAAGTTGTTGTGCTGAAGCTTCAAAACTTGAAGATCGTTGAGATTTCCCAATAGTGAAGGTACAGAACCTGCAAGGTAATTCTGTGCCAAATTCAACAGTGCCAAACTTCGGCAAGAACCCAACTCAGGAGGTATCACACCAGTCAACCTATTGTTATCCAGCTCCAAGTAAGTCAAGTTCTCAAGTGTCCCAAATGAAGAAGGTATCGAGCCACTGAGCCTGTTTCTTCCCAATCTCAATCTAAGCAAGCTTGCAGATATACTCGAAGGTATTGAACCATCTAACTGATTGTAAGACAAATCCACAAGTTTCAAATTCGACTGTGACAAAATGTCTGCTGGAATAGGCCCTCTTAACTTATTGAAACTAAGATCGAACAAACTAAGATATCTTGTAATTCCACTGGGAATTTTACCATCAAACTCGTTTTGATTTGCTGCAAATCGAAACAAGGTTGGAATATTTGAAATGTTTGCCGGGATATCTCCACTCAAATTATTGGAAGACAAAATCAAGAACCTCAACTTTGTGAGATTTCCAATCCTAGAAGGAATAAACCCATCAAGAGCATTTCCACTAAAATCAATCTCGTTCAAGTTCTGACAATTCGCGATATCTTGAGGGATAGTACCTTGGAATTGATTCATAGAGAGCTGTAGACTCTCCAACTGCAAGGACTTTTCAACGTTTACAGGAAGAGGACCACTGAACTTATTGAAACTAAGATTCAAGCTTTTGAGTGCAAGCAATCCATCTAACTGTGGACTAACATTACCAGACAAAGAATTGAAAGACAAGTCCAAAGATTCTAACCCAACAAAACCATTAAAAGTTGGCAAAGGACCAACTAATTTATTTTGGCTAATATTCAACAACTTTAGCCCATCTATCCTACCACAATCATTGACGAAATCATCTGGGATTAAGCTCAAACGGTTTTTAGAGAGATCAAGGAACTGTAAAGTTTCAATCTTGCAAACATCGGACAAGGCATTAGAGTTGGAGAGACCAAACATAGATAGAAAAAGACCAGTTATTGATGAGTTACCAGAGCTACATGTAACTCCCTTCCAAGAACATGGGTCTCTAGTAGCATCCCATGAAGAACCAGAAAAGTTAAGGAACTTAGACAGATTGACCATGATGCTGGTTTGGTTTGAGGATAGTTGAGAGAGCACCGCAGGAAATAACAAGAACAAAAAGGACAAGAAAATAGAGGTTCTTTGCTGCACATACCTTGCTGTCATCTTAGCTGAACTATCCAAGTTTTTTTTTTCTATTCTTTATTCTCTGTCTCTGGATGTGCAAGCGTGCAGTATTTTGTATATATTTTTGTTGGGTTCAGTTTCAGGTGAAGAGGGACAAAATAAAAAGAAATGGCAGGCACCGAAGAAGAGAAAAGAAGAAAGAAATGATTTTTTAAGACACTGAGGGAAGGAGGGAGGGAATTGAGGGGTTGTGGCCTTAACTGTGTTTCAATTTCAAAGCTAAGTGCTCTGCGTTCTATGGGAAAAACAAACGAAAGGACTTCTGCTGCTCTTTTTTTATCTGGACAAAAGAACAGCATGTTTTTGCTGTGTTTGTGATGGTAAATTGAGGTTTTTTTTGTATTTTTTCCTGTAGTTTTAACGCTTAAATGTTAAAAAAAAAAATTACAAATCATAATTGAAAAACACTTTTACCATTTCTTTGAACTTGTCAAGGAGGAAAAGGAAGGGACTGTTGTTTTCTTCACTCGTTTGCTTGACTTTGACGCTTTGGACATGTCAGGTACACATCTGGCCTTTCCATGAAATTTTGTGATATAGTAGAAAGTATGAACAAGGGAGAGTGAAGTCTGTTTTGAAGACAATACCATTTTTAGTCTTCGGTGTGGAGCCCCGAAGTGAACGTCGAAAGCAGCCTGCCATAAGAAACGCGTTTGGAATTTGGAAGAAAGACTTTTCTTTCTTTCTGCAGTTGCCGTCAGATAAGTTCATATGAGGACGTTTATTAGAAATTTCTTTCTCTTTACCTCTAATTAAAGTTAAACTAAAATAATAAATTATTCAACACTACAACTTGAATCCACTACTGTTATATAAAGGGTGTTTTGAAAATATAATAATGATTGTTTTTTAAATTATTTTTATTTAAAAATTATTAATTTTAAAATTTGATAAACCTTGTTTAGAACGTTATATTAAACAAAGATAAATAATAAATAATTTATAATTTTTTTAATTATTTAAAAAATTATATATTAATTTCACCATCTTATTATATTCATAGTTTTTTATTTAAATTTGATTATTAAAAATCAAGTTGGTTAAGTGTTTGCTTTACTTATTTTGAGTCATCCTACAAGTTACTTAAACTATGCTCCAACCAATTCCCAATGGAATGAAATCACTAGTGCAAAGAAGTTCTAGATTAAGTATTTTCAAACCCTAAACATGGGAAATTTCGTATACCAATTAGGTGCATCAAATGAGGCAACAAAAGAAGAAAACTAATACATAGCATGTTTTGGCACATGTGTGTAGCAAATTTCATCAACTTTTGCAAAAAGTTATCCCATTATAATTTCCAAGAATTTTACCCATTTTATTTTAGAATATAATCTAAATTAGATCCTAAATTGAATAAATCATAGCTAAATTTAATAATATTTATTTTAAATATGTGATTTATTAATATTAACTTTTTAAAATATTATTTTATTTATTTATTTAATACCTGTTTGAAAATACAGCACAGCAAACTGAAATGAAACCAAATATTTATAGAAAATGACTAATTTTAATTTTGTAAAAAATTAATATATTTAAATATAGATCATTGTTTAATTTTATTTAAATTTTATTTGGGTCAAATGGTAATCCTAAGTTTGATGTTGGAGAAAATGTAACATCATTTTCAAGAAATTACCAAGTATTGAAAATAATTGAAGATATATCACGAAATTGCTAGCAAAATGTTTTCATCTCATCTATTTATTTAGGCTTGGAACTACGACCAAGTACATTTCTAGGAGCTTACCTTCCCTGCCCGTGGCTTGCCATGTCTTACCGTGCCTCTTACTCTAAGGTTGACATTTGCTTCGGAGAGCTATAATATTTAGTTTTCGTCTCCATTTTCTTAATATATATATATTTTAAAATGTTCTTTTGTTAAAAAAATAGGAAAGAATTTTGTCATATTTTTAAAACATAAACCGTAGTTTTTAATGTTAAATATTACCTTTATTTTATTCAAATAAAATCTTGAAAAGGTTATATTTATTCAATCCAATAAAAATTAAATTTATTACATTATATTTATAATAAACAAATAATGGCAATAACCAAAATATGAAAAAATAAAATAAACAATCTTAATATTTTATGTTGCCATAAACACTTTTATATAAAAGAGACATATTATATTATTCATCATTTTAGTTAATATTGAAAGCAATATTTTTTTAGGAAAGTAGTAAAAAAACTTGTAAAGAAAAATATTTGAAAAATATTAAAAAAATTTTTCCAAACTTAATACAAATTTAAAGAACCAAAGTATTTGGAAAAATATTGCTTTTAAACAAAACACATAATAGTTTTTCAAGAATAAATATTGCTCTATTCCTGAATATCTTTAAATATCTTGAAAAAAAGTTTGACAAGATTAACTAAATTATAAAAAATAAATAAAATAAATCATAAAGTTTAATTCACAATCAAATCAATATTAAAGGATAAAATTGAAAGAAAATAACTAATTTAAAAAAATATTTAAATCAATTGGGTTAACCCGTCAAATTTAGAATCTGTGTCATGAAAGTGTGATAACTAAATAAAAAATTAATATTAAAAAACTAAATTAAATAAAAAAAAATTAATCAAAAAGAAAAAAAAAACTATAACTAAAAAACATCTACCTTTCATTGCAGATTAGCATAGTGAAAGGTTGGTGCCTTTTTAGTATAGAGTATAATTTAGTTCAACCTTTTTATTTTTTTCCTTTTCTTTATTTTTTAATTTTTGCCTTAATACAAAGCTTTTCAAGTCTAGTTGTGTCCAATTCAAGGTAGCCTTGCTTGACTAAAATTGTGTATATTTAACATTTTTTGGACTTTATATGAGGCTTTTCAAGCCTAATTGTGTACAATTCTAGTAGCTTTATCCAGTTGGAATGGTGTCTACATTGATCTTTTTTAAATTTTTTTATTCAAATGATGATTACTTGAATGGAGAGTGTGTTTGAATAAAAAGTATGTCTGAATGAAAAGTGTTTTGAGTTTAGGCTAGGTCATCTTTATTCCTAAATAAAAAACTAATTAAATGTGAGGTGGAAAAGTCTCGTAGAGATCATTTTCACCTAAGATGGTAAATGTTCTAAGTTCAAGTTAGATCATTCATATATTTTAAATAGAAACCATATTCTATTTGGAGAGGTAGTTGTACCCAAAAGAAATGTTCATGTTTGAATTAGGTGATTGTATTTGAAAGGATGATTCATGCTCAATTTGGTTATTTATACCAAAAAAATTATCCATGCCCGAATGGAATGTTTATACTTGAAGGAGTTGTTTATGCACTAATTGAAAATCATATGGAGATTTCTTAGTACTCAGAAATTGTTCTTTGTTTTTGAGTAAAGTTGTTATTTATGTCATCATTGAGACTGAAGTGGGTGAACTCTTTTTTTTTTCTCAAGTGGAGATGGTATTCTACCCTTGGGCTTCCATTAAGAGTTTTGACATTTTAACTTAAATAAAAATTGTTTTGTACCAAGAAAAAGTTGTTGTCTTTGTTAAAAGTGTGAAACCATGTTATCATAGAGATGTGGATATTTCTAATATAGAACATCATAAAGATTGGTTTGTACATGTGATTAGATATTTTTATACCCAAACAAAGTTGTGCTTCGTATCTAGAAAAAGTTGTTCCTTATATTTGGGTTGGAAAATGCCTAGACAAGATTGTTTTTTTTCACCGGATATAAAATGTGTTTTTTTTCACCGGATATAAAATGTGTTGTACATAAGCAAAGATGTGCTTTATACCTAAGTTTGAGAGTGATATGGAGTGAAACATACAATAATTATTTCATAAAGTTGTGTTGTACCCAAGCAAATGTATTCTTTTGTTTAGGTTGCATATTCATATGCATAAATATCATGATGAATCTTATAGATTTGTACTCGGGCAAAGGCATTCTTTTTTCTAGGCAAGAAAGTCATATGAAAAAAATATTGTATGACAAGCATTTTATGGAGTTTATGTAACATCAAAGCAAAGATGTCTTTATATCTGGGTAGAATAGTTTCTTTGATACTTTGAATTTTTTTCTAGGTTTGTGTTCGCCAACTTGCTTGACCAAAATGGCCTTGGTGTCTTCGTGAAGAATGTAGTTGTCTAGTTAAAGTAGTCATTTTTGCCTAGATGAAGTCTTGTAATCAAGATGTTTTTATTAGAGCAAAGTGACCTTTTAGCTCCAAGGATAGAAAATCAAATGAAGACATAATGATTTATCACAAGGATTCTTTCATAAAGATTAATAATCTAAATGCATTGATAATGCGAGTGATGGAGCTAATGATTGAGCCACTTGTTAAGAAAAAGATAAGGTCATAAGTTATTGTTTGTTTAGAAATGCTTTTTTGAGTATTCTCACTTGTTGGCTAGTTATGAAGATCTTGGAGATCTAAAGAAGTTATTAATGCATGTACAGTAGACAGGTTTGTTACCCTTCTATGTTCTAGAGTTTCTAGGTTGTCGAACATGGAAAGAGGTGGAAAGAGATAATAAAAAAAAGAAAGAGATTGAGTTGTTTTTATTCAATTTTTTACACATGATACTATTAATGAGGTTCATGAAAAACCTCACTAGATTTAGGTATTTTTAAGATTGATAGTCGAGTTGTAATGTTAAAAATTTATTGTTGAACTTGATAATGTTGAAGATCATGAGCACCTATAAAATAAGTTCAATGAATATGATAAAGGATCCTCCATGCTTAAGTTATCATAAATATAAAGGGAAAAAAACCTTTAAGGATGAGTCGTGTGTGTTTACAAACGTGTAAGAAATATTGAGAACTTGAAAAAAAAAAAAATCTATATGTACATTTGTGAGCTAGTTCTCTCTTTTATTTACATAATGATTCATAAGATTTTATATACTTACGAGCCTTATCCACTTAGATGGAATAATAGGCAAGAGACCGCACGGTTTTTTATAGAGATAATTATGCGATAATAGCCTAGATGAGGGATCATATTGTTGAGTATGAAAAGATTTTTTAGTGGAGTAAAACATATTATATCTAGAGTAGCATTACGAAGAACTCATTAAAACGTATGAATTCCTTGTGATTAAAATCAATTTCTGCTAATACCATCTTTGTAATGCATTTCAATAATTATTGATAATTTATATGAAGGCATGAGAATTATTAGTTAACGCTTGTGGTATTTGACCACCTAGCTTCCTTCCCCGGTCACTAAGTCAAGCTATTTATGGCATGACCAAGTATTAATAAATTAGCGTTTTAACTTTTAAATTTTATGAATTGAGTTACTAAATTGTTAATATTTACAATATCAAGTATTTCGAAATATATTAGTTAGGGATTCATAGGCATATCTATTAAATAATGACATTAACATGAAAAACTAATAAAAAATATAAAGTTGATATCATTCTAGATATACAAGTAGATGGGGTTTACAGGTCCGTCCCTGTGAAGAAAATTTTTTTTTGATAATTTTTTTAATAATATTTATTTTTTTAATCTAAATAATAAAATAACTAATTTTTTAATCCTTTTAATTTTATTTTCCGATTTCACATAAATTAAGTTAAAAAAAAACATAGATTCATCACAACCTATACTTCATGCTTATAAGATATATTCGAGGAAGTTTTGCTAAACTTTGTGAAACATAATCCATATTTCATGATAAGTTCATAATGTTAATAAATTTTCTTATAAGATTTTAGTGTCCATCTTATTATTTAATGAACATATCACTAAAATATTCATTAAGACCCTTGAATAATTCATGCACAGTGCGAAGGTAATTATAACTACCTTCGCACAGTATCAAATGAAGTGAACTTGCAAAGCGAGGAAAGAGAAGAGGAGAGACTTACCAGGTCTGCTACGCCTGAAGACGAAGACGAAGTTGAGGGCGATTGGTGCACTGGTTGGGCAACGCTTCTTTCTTCCCTTATGCTTCTGTTTTCGTTCTCTCCGGGCGTCCTTCTCTCTAGTTTCTCTCTGTCTACTCCTCGCTCTCTGTTTTCGTTCTTTCTTCGTCTTTGTATTTTTGTCTGTGTGTTTTTTCGTTCTCTGTTTTTCGGTGCTTCTTGTGTTTGTTCGTTCTGTGTCTGTGTCTATTTTTGTGTGTCCTCTGTGTCTTTTCTGTTTCCTTGTGTTTTTCTCTGTTCGTCCTCTGGGCGTCTGTTCTCTCTGTATTTTTCTCCTTTTTGTGTTTCTCTCTGTTCTATCTCTGTTCTTGCGTCTATGTTTTTGTTTGTGGTTTTTCTCCGTTCGTTCGTTCCTTTGTTTTTCCTTTTTTCTGTCTTTTGTTCTGTGTGTCCTGTGCTTCTTGTGGCCTTGTGTTCTCTTCGTCTCCCCCCTTCTTTGTGGCCTTTCAAAGCCAGAGAATGCCATGCGTTCGTGCCTCAAGATAATGAGGCGACCTTTGCAGGACTGTTGTTGCAGGACTAATGGTAACGGCATTTGGAGATGCATCGTGGGGAGCTAGCAGAGACTTGATTCATGATTTGGAACCGTTTTTTCTTCCTGCTGAATCGGTGAGATGAAGAAGGTGTTGACAAATAGTGGTTTTCGAGACGGCGCCGGTTTTTTTAATGAAATGGTTATTTTCAATTTGCCCCTTGAACTTCTGACGTTTAGCAATTGAGCCCCTATTCCTGGAAAATCTCTCTTTTTTTTATTAATTTTATCCTTTGATTAATTGCAATTGAACTCTTTAATTTTGACCCCATTTACAAAACAGTCCCTTTTTTGCCAATTTAATCAATTCAGTCCTTAATTGGCTCTTCAACTTCCAATTCTTTCAAAATTACCCTAGGAAAAATCAATTAACCCCCATATGATATCACCATCTATTCACTTTGATCCTTAAACTTTAATTTCTTGTAATTTCAACCCAAATCAACCTCAAACTGTGGTATTTCTTCAATTAAGCCTATAATGTTATTAATTAAACTAATTTCAAGTTTAATTTAGTCTTCAAACTTATCAATTCGTCCAATTTTTTACCAAATTGACTCTCAAATTTATAATTTTGTTCTTATTAATCTTCAAACTTTTAATTTGTGTTATCTTGATTCAATTCTCAAATTTTTTTATTCATTTATTTTTTATTTTTTTAAATTTAAAAATTGAGTTATAACACAAGCACATATCAATTATTTTTCTAACCATCCATTTCAACAACAAGGGTTTGCCCTCACATATTGGAATGTTTCTTCATCATTCCAAGATAAATTTTATTTGCTTGAACTTCTTAAACATCCTTGCATAAATTATAATACAATTCCAAATAATATTATAAAAAAATTTCATTCCTTTCATTAAAGGAATGTTTCAGCTAAGAAAGGATTTTATCTCTTTAAATTAATCTTCTTCTAATTCTTATCCATGTATAATTTTCCAACATTTCTATATTAATTCAAGGACAATCCAAGCAAAAAAAAACACATCAAATAAATTTTATTTTTATATCTGTCCACATTTCGATCACATATGAATTCTTAACCTTTCAAATTCTTATTTGAAATTTTAAAACAAAACTCATTTAGCACACTTTTTAAAATCCATACATTAGAATTTAGCATTCCATTAACACAAGTCAAATCTAGTTTCCTCACTACTTGGTTAAATCCTTTAGGTGCTATTTTTATGAATTTCTTTTAAATTTTTTTATAATTTAACTTAACTCAAATCATGAAACATGTTTCACAACATAATATATAACATTATTAACAACAAGAACACATTCTATCACTATGTCTTTTATAAATCCTAACACTCACACAATTCTAATTTCAATTAATCATTAAAATACGTATTTAATCAAGTTTCCTAAAATTTACAGAAACTAGAAGCAGATTCAAAAAGTAATAAGTCATTAACTATAAATTATATTTTCACACCTAACGATCATAATATAGACCTTGGAGTCTTGCACAATACATCCAAAACACATAACCATCCAATGATTAAATTAAACAAGATTAACCTTATACAAAATTGATTTGAAAATCAAAATTTTCTAGAGTGTTTCTGTTAAAGATGAAAACATTCTTCCCAGTGGTTTTATTTTAAATCTCCACAATTCATAAGCAATAATCAAATCTCTTAAACCTTTATTCAAAATGTAATAAGCAATCCAACAGAGAAAATAAGAGAAACACGGTGGTGAAATTGGCTATTTTAAAGCAAGAAATTCCAATTTTATACAATTTCATTTTATTGGCCGTAACTTTTAAAAGAAATTTGATATAGAAATATCAAAAGGGCAAATTGTAGAGAAAGATAAGTAAAACACCATGTCAAAAAATAGGATCAATTTGATGGTGGATAATAAAGGGGTAGGCTTTGCAATGGTGTTGTTCTGATTCAATTTCTCTCTAACTTCTCTCAAAACTCTTCCTCGAACCAAACTCAAGCTTTCCCTCACTTCTTCAAGCTCACAATCATCTCCTTAATCCCCTCATTTCATTAATTTTTTGATCCCTCTCTTCTTAACTTTCTTCTGTTTAAGGACTATTTGTTAAAGCAAGAGAGATGAGAAGAATTTGGACAAAAATTACAACAATATCATTAAGGAGTTTTTTTTCTTGTATTTTTATCCAATCATTGTCACTTTTAAAATGCCTTCCTAATCTTTGATTGCCTTTAGATTTTAACCGATGATAAAGAAAATATATCAAGAGACTTGTAAAATTTCATCTCAATCCAACTGTTGGATTGATAGTTATTCTTAATATTGTAAAAAAAAGATAGTAGGTGATTAACACAAAAAAATTCAAATTTATGTACTCTTTTATTTACTTAAATCATCAAGGTTTTCAAACAAATTCATTAGGGACTCCCATCAATAATAATAATAATAATAATAATAAATTTTAAAAAAATTATTTTACTCGATTTTAGAATTTACGTGATTCATCTTTATATTGATATTTCACACATTGATTTATTACTTTATTGCATTCAAAATCTAAGTTAATCTATTAATGATGTCCATCCAAAATCACAACAATTTTCCTTCTAATATATCATTTTCAATTAAAAATTATTGTATTTAACACTGATTTACTGATTTCAGGGATAAGGATTTACAAGTATAGTAAGTTAATTTTTTCTGTACTTTACAATTCAATCATTTGTCTTTTAATTTGATATTCTAATTAGGTCATAAAACTATTCAATTAAAAGGAAAAAAAAGTTTTATGAATAATGAAGTTGCTATTAGTTGTTTTAGTATAATAGGTTAATTTTCTTCATATTTACAATTCAATTCTTTGTTTTTTAATTTAGTATTTTTACTATAATTGTAAACCTTATTTCATTAAACTAGATCATAAAAAAATTTAATTGAAATAAAAAAGTTTAAAGATAGAATAAAAATAACAATAAAGTTGTGATGAGTTGTTATGGTAGAGTAAGTTAACTAGTAATAACAACAAACAAAAAATCTATTTTTAATTAGTTTCAAATTTCTAAATTTTCATCCTTATACTTTTTTATATTCCCAAATTAGGTTAATATTATTTTTTTAATAGCATAAATGACTAAAATAATTTGCAACTAGCAAAGTTGGATAAATAATGAGTGAAAAAGTTCAATTTAAAAAGTTGGGTCACTCCTACCAATGCAATTCAATCAATTACCCTACTTAAAATAACATAGCTATAAAATAAATTATAAAAGTTACACTACTTATCTAATATAACCTACACAAATTCATAAATCTATATATTTAATACATTCATGATAGCACTATCTTTAAATTATTTTTTACAACCTTCACATTTTTTTTTAATTATATATTATTTCTAATAACATTTTTTTTTATATGTGATATTTTTAGTAGGCAATTACCCAAATTATGCTATGCTATTTTACAAATTTCTTTTACTAAATATGTTGTTTAAAAATAATCTCCTAAAAATCTTATCAAACAAGGCAGCAGTACATGTCTCCAATAATCAAATTAAATAGTAAATATCTTGGATATTTATTTTGATAATTTTTGCATGATATATTAAAAATAAAAAAATAAAAAAATTATTTTAATATATTTTTTAAAAGTATTTATATTATTTATAAGTGTGATTGTAGTTATTTTTTAAAGTATTTTTTACTTGAAAATATATTAAAATAATATTTTTTATTATTTAAAAATTCTGATATTAGTATATTGAAATAATAAAAAATATTATAAAATTAATTTAAAAGAAGCTCAACTTTTGGATGCATGGACTGCATGTATAATTGACCCTCGTTATCGTTGACTGATAAGCAACTGACACACTGTAATAGTTGTCAGGCGGCGACTACAGTGTACGAACGACGGGTCAAGCGTTATTTGTATTGAAGCGTCGTCGTCAATAGGATAATAAACAACAAAAATATTTTTTTGACGAAAAAAGAAAAGTAAAGAAAGCTGAGTTTTTGTCGCAGCATCTCTGTCTCTTGTCCAGCAAGAACGAAGCCTGCCAGATCGATCTAAATCCTTAACTAAATAAAAAACAAACACCTTACTCACATTATACACGCAAATCCCAACACTCTCTCTGTCTGCCTGACAATTGCGCTAAACAATCTGATTCTGATACTGATAAGATAAAAAAGAAGACTTGATGAATGCTGTGGAATGGAAATATTGCATTTTGAGTTGAGACACTGTTGTTGTTGTTGTGATTGTGGTGGTGAAGGGATTGTAAAGTTATGGCTGAAGCAGATAAAGGAATATCAACAGATAACATAAAGGGATTGTTGTTGGCATTGTCTTCAAGTTTCTTTATAGGAGCCAGTTTTATTGTTAAGAAAAAAGGGTTGAAGAAAGCTGGTGCTTCTGGTCTGAGGGCAGGTAAAGTTTCATCTTTTGCTGTTATTTTAGTTGGGTTTTTGTTTTTTTTGCCCTTGAAATGGATTGCATTTTTTTGCGGTTTCACTGGTTATTTGTTCGCTTTGGTGGGTTTTGTTTAATTGTGATTTTGTGTTGGAATTGGCGTTAGTTTTTGGTTTGGGTTGGGTTGGGTTGCTCTTTTTCATTTTGTTTTAGGGTATGAAATGGGTTGGTCTTCGGTGGAATGGTTTTGTATTTTTCCAAACGGGGATTTTGTCTTGAGTAGACGTTGTTTTGTATGCTTCATTGCAGGTATTATAAGCATTGTGGAATTGATTGAATTCAGGTGGCTTGAGGGTTTTTTTGTTTTTTGTTTTTTGGGGGGTTGTGGTGGGGTGGGGTTTAAACTTCAAGGTGGGTTAAGTTTTTGTTATTTTTGTAGATAGGATTCTTGATGATGTTTGATGGAGGCTTGTTTATGTTTTGTTACGTATATTGCTAGAATCAATAGAATTTAATGGTGTTGTGGATGCACGATTAAAAACCATGGCTAATCAGTTGGTCATAGTTCACCACCTTGCTGCTAGCATCGGACCCGGGCTCACTAATTCTTTTCACTATTTGGGGTTTCTTTGCTGTCTCCAGGAACATTGCCTTTAGAACCTGTTTAGTTTGATTCCATTGTATTTAATGAGGTCTACTTGGGGAGAGATGGACATTTGGAGGGGTTGTTCCAAGTGATCATTCATTTACTCCCTCGTATGATTTGAGAATTTCAAAGTTTCTTTTTTGAGTTTGTTTCAGGATTTTTTTCAGATTCTATACACATGCGACTCTTGAATGCATCATATGTACTAAGTTGGTGAAGGCATCTGGGTTTGTGTGTTTTATAAACTTTTTGATCTGACTATTGCCATAACCTAAGTTTTTCTCTCATCTTGGTGGTATTTTGGGGACTTTGAATGGCTTTGATGGATTTATGGTATTGGATTGATATGTTGAAGTCCATCGGACTTTCAGATATTTGATGCAGTATTCATCCAGGTCAAGAATAGTGTATCCGAAGGGGTTCTCAACTACTTGAATTTGCATTTAACCTCATCATTTCCATGATTGGAAGTACACTGATTTGGGCAGCGTTTCTTTTTCTTTTATGGGTCTGTTTGTTCATGGTTGAAGTTTTAAGTGCATGAGCCATGACACTTTATGAAGAAATTGTGCAACATATGTTTTTAGTTAGATTTTATCAGCATTCCATGTCGGCACTGGAAATGTGTTGAATTTAGAGAAATTAACTTGGATTCCCATTAATTTCTTGATGGGGTTTTCAATTTATGGTTGACTTTCGTATCAAATTGATTTGCATTATTCTGGTGCAGCTTTGATTATAAGGACAGCAACTGAATATGTCATGCTACTAATTTATGCTTCTTTGCTTTGTACTTTCATTCTTACTTAGCAATGTTGTTTTGGTATCTTGGGACTTTTCATCTGCATGTGTGTTCATGCGCAACCCCACTTCCGCCTGTTCTCTAATGTTTAATTGTGTTCTCTTCTGCTTCGACTCACAACTATCTAACCAATTCCTGTTAAAGAGAAAAGAAAACATCTTTAATGTGATAAACATTTGTCATGAGATGATGATGAACCTGTTATCCAAATATGGACTATAATTTCTCTTTTGCAATGGTTGGTAATATAGTTATGGATTTCATAGGACAAAGCTGTGGAATAGCTTCAGAAGTGAAAGACATGTACTCTTTAACTTTGTTGCTTTATATGTTGGAGAGGATAGCTTGTATTCTTACTTGTATGATGCATGGTGTGCACAAAAGCATTAGCAACTGTTTTCTTCATTTCTGAAAGAAAAAAAAAGAAAAAAGATGGTGGCAATTTAGGGTTAGATAGAAAGGCCAATGTTAACCGTGGTTAGGCCCCAAGGCTTATAAGGGTAGCGAAAGATAGGCCCCAAGTCTTACAAGGACTTTGAAAGATCGGAATTGGACTTTGCAGCAGTTTTCTTGATTTCCTAAATTTGTTGAGTCTGGTGGAGGGGTGAAGATATACTTATTTATTGGATAGTTTTAGGATATTGGAGTCCACTCTTTCAAGAAGGCTGATGTGAAATGTGAGAGTATCTGGAAGGATAAAGTGGCTTTCCAAAGCTGTTGCTTTCTTTTGACAGATCAAGGGCTTCTTTGAATTGCATGGATAGTTTCAATTTGTGGACTTCTTAGGTTCTGAAGTAGTACTTTTGAGTGCTCTTTAAAGAATTATCTTGATGATGCTAAATTGTTGGTCTGGTTCTTTTACATTATGCACTTGTACAGAGTAATGCTATACAAACAAATATTTACAAATACTTAATATCAACAGATGGGAAAAGTTTCTTTTTCATGTTTGACTGATCATTTAGTGTTACTGTGACCATATAACACAACTTACAATTGTCTTTGTAAGATTTATTTGTTTTTTGGTGGATAATTTTTCTTCCAAATAATTGTTTGGTGTCATATGAATGAACAAAATAGTTGCACAATTTTGTCTTTAGGCTTGCAGAATATCATTCAGCTCTCAATGCCTTGTCCATTAATGATTTGTACTCGTTATGGTGCTTTAGGACTATGCATTCTATTAAGTGATGGTGTGATTTACAATGTATAAGAAGAATAGATAAAATAAAAATTTTTAACTTTTATACAATTTACAATGTATGAAATTGTAATTTATTCAAATATCTTATCCCCTCCCTCTCTCTAACTATAAAAGTGGGAGCACAACTTCTGGAATGTGGAATTTATTGAGTTTAATACTCAATACATGCTTTAAACACTAATATTATTTTATTTTTTAATATTATATTTTTTTTAAGTTGTATTAATGGCTTGATTTATGTCTGATAATAAAATTTTATGCTTTTACCTTGTCTGAATTTGCAGACCTTTTTTTGTAGGTGCTGGGGGTTATGCTTACCTCTATGAACCACTCTGGTGGATTGGCATGATAACAAGTAGGTGTCCTTATTTTCTAATGGCTGATAATTCGTAGAAATGAGAGATATTACATTTGATATCATTGCCCATGCATTGTGTGGTACAAAATAAATAGTCTAATTTTTTTACTATTTAGGTAAATGCTCCATATTTTTTTCACAACAAAATAAATAGTCTGTATAAATTAAATATATTCTTCTGATTAGCTAATGATCTCCAAGTATGCCAAAAGTGCATAGTCTTTCACATATACCTCAAAGAATTATGTTAACTTTTTGTTTCATATATCCTGCACCTTTTCCAATTCTGTGGTTTGGATCTCCTTTTTTTTAATGGTATTTGTTTTTTCTCTTTCGATGTAAGTTACTCTTGTTTGTTTAACATTATGAAGTTTGTTGGAAGTTTGAGTGCTGTTCACATTGTATGCATTCTAAGATAAATAGTTGTCATTGTGGCAGTGATTGTTGGGGAAATCGCTAATTTTGCAGCCTATGCATTTGCACCAGCTATTCTAGTCACTCCTCTTGGCGCACTCAGTATCATTATCAGGCACGAGAATATTCACTTGTGTCTTTCATATACTGGATTATTTTATAATGCTAACTTCCATTTTTGTCTTGCAGTGCTGTTCTTGCACATGTTATGTTACAGGAAAAGTTACACATTTTTGGGGTTCTTGGTTGTGTTCTTTGTGTCGTGGGTTCAACATCAATTGTTCTGCATGCACCTCAAGAACGTGAGATTGAGTCTGTGAAGGAAGTGTGGGACCTTGCAACAGAGCCAGGTATATATTTCTCTGAGGAATAAAAAAAATAAAATGTAGTAAGATGGCTTATAAATTCTTGATGCTGTATTTCCCCCCCCACATTTGTCTCATAATGTTGTAATTCTTGCGTTGTGATATCTCCTGCAGCTTTTCTCTTGTATGCTGCTATTGTCATAACAGCAGTTATAGTAATTATCATCCGTGTTATACCCCACTATGGGCAGACTCATGTTATGGTCTATATTTCAGTTTGTTCGCTTATGGGCTCACTATCGGTATGTGTCAGTTGTTATCCTAGTCTGAATCTGACTTTTCATGAACTTTGCTATGTCTATCTATTCATTTGTGTGCACACATGTACAAGTGTAATTCCACTATTGTTAAAATTATCTTTCCTGCATGCTGGTAACAGGTCATGAGTGTCAAAGCACTTGGAATTGCTTTGAAGCTGACGTTCTCAGGAATGAATCAGTTACTATACCCCCAAACGTGGACATTTACCTTGGTTGTCCTTGCCTGTGTAATCACTCAAATCAATTACTTAAACAAGGTAAGGCATTTCTTAGGAGCATCTCCCATGCAATTTAAGAGAATAAACACCTCTAACATTGAAATGTTGATTGTGTGAAAATTAATATAGAAACTCTCCTTTATTTTATTTCTTCTTCATAAATGTAGTTTTTATTAAGAGTCTATTGTTTGGTGCAAGAAAAGGACCATGGGCTCATAACCATGGGTTGCAAGTTTGAATCCTGAGATTAGCCATTTTATGCAAAATTCTGAAGGAATACTTCATATTATCCCCCGTTTGACTTTCTTCATTGGGAAGATAACTGGGCAATGACTTGTAGTTATGGATGGCTTTTGGTAGGTAATTTTTTTTTAATCTCTTTGAATTGCAGGCTCTTGATACTTTCAACACAGTGGTTGTATCTCCCATATACTATGTGATGTTTACTACATTAACAATTTTGGCCAGTGTAATCATGTTTAAGGTAACCTTTTTCTTATCCAGAGGTACATATGTGTGTGTTGATATATAGAAATATAAGTGTGTGGGTGTGTGTGCGTGATAGATGGCATTTAGGAGAACTAATCCACTTTGAGTGATGATGACTGTAGAAACTGAACCATTTTTCAAATGATAATGAAAGATTACTTCAAATAGGTTGCATTGATGCTTTCAAAATACAAACAAAACAATTCATTTTCTATCTATTTTGAGTTTATTTACGTGGATGGCTGCAGTATAGCTATAAAATTTCTTATGTTGTCCTCTCTAGATAAGGAGGTTAAAAATTGTTGTTACATCAATTATGGGTTTTTTTTTTCCCGTTCCTTTTCTATTTGGAACTCTCCTTCTCTCTTATACAGCAAATAATAAACAGTTTTTATTTATAGAAAAGAGATGTAAAGATGAAAGAAAACTAGATAGTTATTTCTGAAGATTTTAGTTCTTGTATGTAGTCCACGGTCATTAATATTACTATAATAATTAAAGTATTCTTTTAATGGCATTTGTTGCACTGTATGCTGATTAAATTCATTTTGAAATTCAGGATTGGGATGGACAGAACGCATCTCAAATCGTTACAGAAATATGCGGATTTGTAACAATCCTTTCTGGGACTTTTCTTCTTCATAAAACAAAGGACATGGTTGAAGGTGGGTTTCCAGTACTTTTCCTCAATTGTTTAATCATCTTCTCCAGTTTAAGATTGTAGCTCCACATAAACTCTACTTCATTTATAGGCTCATCGCAATCTCTATCATTGCGCCTTCCTAAGCATGAAGAAGAAGATGGTGTACTTTGATTCATTATTTTACTGTCATTCAACGAAGGAATCCCTCTTCGACGGCTAGACTCTCTGAGACCAAAATAGTTGTATTCTTTGATTCATTATTTTACTGTCAGATCACGAAGGAATCCCTCTTCGACGGCTAGACTCTCTGAGACCAAAATAGTTGTATTCTTTGATTCATTATTTTAATGTCATTCAAGATCTTGCTTGCTGTTTTGAGGCATAATGAGACTTTCAGCCACAGACCTGTATATTATCAGCACACTTGGCTGGTGCGTTATATTCCTTGAGAAAACAATGGGCAAAGATGGCAGGACTTCTCTCTTGGATAAAAATGACATGATCTCTTTCAGCTGCTGCCATGTCGACATTTAACATCCCCCTTCCTCCTTACCCACCCCGGGGGTTGTAATTTTGAGCACTTATTGAATAATTCCTTCAAGTATCGAGGAAATGCAGTTTACCTTGGATATTTTGTATACAACTATGATATCAGAGAAGAGATTGGACGAGATATACTGGATCATTTTTAAGGTAAAACCACGATTTCTTTCCTTAATTTTGTAGTTGCAGTGTACTGGTGTAACATTTTGAAATGTCCTGCCAATTTTAATTCCCATCCATATTGAGTATATTTCACACTTTAACCAAGTGAATTCTTGATATTTCGCTTCTTTTGTTTTATTTCAATACCACCTGATATCTGCAATGACTGTTCTATTAACACTATTTCGCATGGGATTCATGCTAGATAGTGACCTTAGAATTGAACATGAAGCGCGGGTAATATACTAGTAGTAATTGAAGGTTAATCATAGTATACGTATACTTAGGATAGAGAGTGCTTGTTTTAAAAAGTTACATAGTTCACATAAATTATTGCCCATGCTGCCTTCGATTAGCTCATGATTTGTACCAAAAAAGGATTAGCTCATGATTTAACTGTCATTTGTTGTCGTGCAACTACTGATGGAGTAAACTTGCTCATCGTGGACTTTTAAGGCACTTTGTTGAGGTTAAAAATATAGGAAGTGGTAGAATATACACTTTTGTTGTTTGTAGTGTTGTCTTTTTGTACAGCTTGCTGTGTCAAGTGAACTATTTATATGGCAAAAGATAATATTTGGCTTGCTTGCGTAGTGGTGCTGTGATAGATTTCAAATGCAAATTTACCAAACATGCTATGTTGTCATGCCATCCCTTTCAAGGCTCTAGAGTCAGCACCACAAACGTGGAAAACCCAGCTCCAAAAAAGATAATTCCTCCTAACAATCCGGCGGTAGATGTGATGTCCTCAGCAATTTTTTGGATGCTTCCATGATCTTTTCCCGGGACGACATTTGAGAACCCATTAACAATATATCAACATAAAATCAATGGATACTTGTAGCTCTTAAAAGTTGTTCAAGATCATTGAATAAACAAAGAAAATAATGTTCGTTGGGCATGCATGAGCTGCTTGGTCAGGTTCCTGCCACGATAGCCGGGGCAGCAGAACTTTGATTTCTTCACACCAAATGCAAGGGGGGTATCATTATAAATGGTTTAGAGAAATAATATATAAATTTATGGTAAAGTTAACAATGTTCACCATAAACATTGATTGCCGGTTAGATCCAGACTCGATAAACAAAATTTGCACCTATAATATGTAGGGCATGTTCATAAATTTACGAGAAATATTTCCCCAATAGATTACCACCCATTTTCTATTTTTCAACATCATCAATTAATTTTATACATCTCAAATGTATGGTCCACTCGGGGAGCCAAATCTACCATGAAACATAACGTTGAGTGGGACCCGAAAAGCTAGACTCTTCACCCAGAAACCAAAAGCAACGTTAACTTGTTGAAGCGGTTGAACTAATGTGTCCAAAAATCCCACCTCTTACCAAACTTCCTACCCCAACTCCCACTCTCTAATACCATTTCCACATTCCAGAGCATCTCTTATGGCTACCACTGAGGACTTTTCCTTCCCCATCTTCACAGACCCTTTCTCATGCAGCATCGATTCTCCACCTCTATGGTGCTTGTCTCCCGCAGCCTCTCCTAATCATCCTTACCATGAAGAAACATCAAAAGAAAGCAGCACAGAAGGAGAGGAGAGTGATCAAGAAGAAGAATCCTATAAAGATTGTTTTCCTACCGAACCCATCAATCACTTAACTCCAAGGAAGAGCTTTTCAAGCGTAGAAGAGCTGGGCATCGCTGCAATATCTAAGCTGGTGAGAAGAAATGGTAGTCGAAATGATAAGGAGGAGAAGATGGACATGTTATGGGAGGATTTCAATACTGAAGAGAGATTGCCTAGAAGTCACAGTAGTTCAAGATTGGATTCTGAAACAGTTAGCGTGGGCTGTGTTGAAGCTTTAAGAATGTCCAAACCTAATAACGGCGCCACCGCCATCTTTTCTCCAAGGAAACCAGGCTTGGTGGTGGTCATGAAAGTGTTGAAGAGGTTTTTCTTGCTTCACAATTCTCATAGGTCAGTTAAGCATCAAAGTTCTTATAGGCCGTCAGTTAAGGGTCACAGATCACATAAGCCTGTAAAAACTGGCTCCTGGTGATTGTGGAGGTCTTTGTTTGATTTATTCTTTTCATTTATACCACTTAATTCTAATGGCGATGGAAACCCAATTGAGGAGCAAGACATCTTAAATTCAACTTCTGTGTGGCTGTATAGAAAACATCATTAACTGCTCCTCTACTCCTCTTCCCTAGCTAGCTAATAGTATAGCTTACCATGGCAGGCTATGAAGGGTTGTTTACTATTTTGTCGTATAAACCACGAAAATGTTAGAGTGAAAATATAGGGACTGGAAATGTGCTGCAGTTTCGATCGTGTGTTGTGCTCGACATAAAGTCGAGGCTTTGTTTGACAACGAACGATCGATGGTAGATTTTACGTACTGTGACTAGTGGTTTGCTACTTGTGATTATGAAAAGTGTTTAGTACTAAAATGAGTGTTTCTGAAAGCATATCCGAATTACGAAGAAAATCCACGTAATGAAAATGATAAACTAAACATAATTGAGTAATTAAACATTCCGATTTATTTTTTGGCCCTATTGCATTGCTTGTTTCTAGTGTAAATAACTTTAACGAGTAATTAATTATATTCTAATCTTGTCAAACAATTAAATATTTGTCAATGAATTATACATTAATTAATGTTTGAATATTTTTTCTATAATAAAAAAATAACAATAGATTATTTTGTTTAGCATAATTTTGGGGCTCGGTATAATTTAGCAGATTAACTTGATGGCTTATCATTCTAATCATAATATTAATTAATTTTAATTATTTTAAAAATTAATTAAGTCAAATATAAATGATCTAATAGGTTACTATGTATTCTAATTAATCCAATTAAACTTAAGATGGAACATAATTTAGTCATATTTAAGCTTAGTTGTTGGGCTTGATATGATTTAGTGGATCATGTGAGGTTTTTTAATAATATTACTAATTAATTTTAATTATTTTAAAAGTTAACTCAATCACTTAGATCTAATAATCTAATTAATTAAATTTAATTATTCTAACAGGTTAATATTTGTTCTAATTGATCTAATTAAACTTAAGATGAAATATAATATAATCAAATTTAATGAATTATTTAACAAAATAATGATATTTTTTTGATAAATTTGAGTTAATTTATTTATTTACAGATTTATTAGACAAGTCTACGACCCGAACTTTGAGCCGGGTAAAAACCCAAAGCTGATATGATAACTATGTTTATGAGTTATTTTTCAGAGATGACAAAAAAAATTTGGAATTGGCAATGCGAAATCAGTCGACTCTTGGGTGACATGGAAGGTTCTATAGTGCAAGTCCTAAAAGCCCGACAATTCTGGATGTTTCATCACGACAGAACCCTTTGTAGCAATAGAAAGGTAGCTTGAATTGCAAGACACAGCATAAACATGTTGACATCTCCAGCCGAAACCCCACCACAGAAGCTGTGGAAGTAGTGGAAGACCCGTGACTTCCTGACGGGAGCAGAGGGAGCTAGTCACTACTAATCTGCCTCATTAAGAAGCAGTTTCTACTTTACTAATTACTAATTAAATTAAGCACTCACCCTTTGTTTTCTATCATTGATATTAAGTTTAATTAATATCCTTTTTTTCTTAAAAACACACGGTAGAACTTCGCTTTCTGAAAATGGAATGAATCTAATAATAATAATAAAGGTACTGATAGTAGAATGATGGGAAACGTGATGTCAATTGAATACTAATTGAATTTTGTTATTTATTTATTGAGAGGCAAATTAAGATTAAAATTCTGAATTAATGCTGCATATTAATGGGATTTAAAGTTTATTTTTGAAATTCAAACAACAGATGTGCTCTTATCAGAAAACATGTATAAATGCAGTATTTATTTTCAGTTTCACGTATGTAATGGTAACAACTCATTGGCATTTATGGCACAATTGCATAATATAACGGTAACATGCTCCTCCTCTCACGATCCCAAGTTCAAAAAACAACCAAGATATATAAAAAAGAAGAAGAAGAAGAAGAAAGAACACAAAATCGAAGGTGCAAAATGCAAATACCCACCAACTGCTTACAAAGCATAGTTCTTTGGAGGAGCTTTTTCAATTTTTTTTTTACATGATTGATTTTATCTTTTAGATATGATCAAAGACGGATCATCCATGAAAACATGCAAGAAAAGGAAAAAAAACACAAGAAAGAAGAAGAAGAAGAAGACTTGACAAGACAGAATCCCGCAAAATACATTGAAGGCTAAGTTGCAAAAGAAAGACAGACCAAGACAAGAAGAAGAATGGACAAGGGCAGTGCAACAACATGACTTGCTTAGAAACGAAGTATATCTTCTTGTTTTTTTTTTCTTTTTTTTTTTGAGTACCAACAATATTATGTCTCCCTTCAAGTCAGAAACCTAACTCTTTGCAACGAATAAATTGTTTCTAGCAGCCAAGAAAAAAAGAAAGTCTAACATGAAAATTAGAGACGCTCACATTGCAATGCCAGCTCAGCTAATTACCGATGGATGTAACAACTCAACTCACTTCATAGAACTCTACTAGGTAGATGAATGTTCAGGAGACAGAGACATTTTTTAAGAAACAATAATAATTTAGGAATCTGTTAAATGAAAGAGATTGCATGCACTATTAGATAATCGAACTGTTCAGCAAGCATATTTTGAAAAATTAGTTTTTAGCCTCAATTCTCTTTTAGAAGTTCTAGAAGTGCAGTGTTAATCCACTAATAATAAGTGACTGTAGCTCGTATTCATACCCAATATTTTTATACTTTGAAGAATATGAGGTTTATATGACATAGTTCTCATTCACTTTTAACACGATAACATTTAGCCATAGTTTTTAAACCCGGCCCGGTTCAAGGTCCGGGTTCCGGGTTTTGACTGAGTCACCGGGTTTTGACCAGGTCGGCCGGGTCAATTTCTATTTTAAAAAAAATTCAAAAC
>NW_011499921.1:287409-289126 GCF_000495115.2 Populus euphratica | reverse complement strand
CCTTATTTTTTCATCAACCCGGCCCGGTTCCAGCCCCGGGTCGGACGGGTCCCGGGTCAACCTGCCGGGCCGGGCCGGGTTTTAAAACTATGCATTTAGCATGGTTATAAGTCGAGTTTAAGTAAATATAAATCTAATGAGCTATCAAATTTAATATTTTTTAATTAGTTATGTGCTAAACTAAAATGGATATAAATTAAACGAGTTGTTAGACTCAAGATTTTTGGATTTAGCTATATTAAACCTAAGTGGACATAGATCTCACAAGCTGCAAGACTTATCATTTTGTTGGGTTTAGCTATGTGCTAAACTCAAGCGGACGTAGATTTCACAAGTTGCAAGTCCTACTGTCTTGTTGAGTTCAACTACATGATAAGCTTAAATAGACATGGATCTTGCAAGCTGCAAGACCTACTATCTTGTTAGGTTTCTGAAAACATATATACTTAACAAAAATGATAAATTTAAATTTATCAAGAGTCTTAACGATCTTGTTAGACAGATATAAATTTGTTTAGGGTTTATAAAAATATTGTTTGAAGATTAAATGTTCTTTTTGACTTTAAATATTTTCTTTAAAATTAGGTTATCGCAATCCACAAGTTGTCCAAATATCTAGTTTCTAACAATAATTCATACGAACTATCGATGATAAATCTATTGAACCCTTTTAGGTATGTGTATTGTACTCTACTTACCATCTAATATTTGAATATTTGCTTTAAAACTGAGTTGTTCTTTTTGTGTTTTTTCTTAAGCTTGATTCAGTTTAAGTTTAAGTTTTAGTTTAGTTTTCAACTCAAATCAATGTCTTCGGTTTGGTTCATGATGAGTCAGCCTGGTTGAGTCAACTCATTTAGGTCAACCTAATTAAGTCAAAATTAGGTCAAAGAATAAGAACTTATTTGGCTGGTAATGTCATTGCTAAAGTTTTTTTTTTTGGTTTAAGGGTCTATTTGGCAAACATTTTATGGGTTTATTTTGACAGTTTTGATTTTTTTAAAACATAGTTTTTTGCCAAACATGACCTTACAAAAAAAAATCACTTTTTGTTATATAAGACCCAATCTTTATGAAAATTGCATTTTATTTGTAAAAAGAAGGAAAATGTTTTTTAACATTGTTTTTTTAGAAGATTTTTATGCATATTTTTATGGAATTTATAATAAGTTTGTAAAATTCCTTAAGGATTTAACCTACCAGTAGGTTGGTATTCAAATACCAAGAGTACTTGACTAGAAAATTTTTAGAATTATTTTGAATTTTTACCAATTTTAACTGGAAGTATTTTTCACCATAATATATGACTTGTTAAAAACAATTTCACCTTCTAGGATAAGTGAACTTTATCAGGGCACCTACATGGATTCTTCCTATAAGAATTTACCCAGGCATACAAGTTCATAATAAATTTGAAATGCCAAATTTATTCATGAGCCTAAATATTAATTTTAAGCCATAAACAGACCGACCACGTCTTAGGAACCCATCAACATTTTCAAACTATATCCAAATCAAACAATGTAGCTTACTACAGGTAAGATGCGCTAGGGGTGTTATGACACGACCAAAAAATTGATATCTTCTTTCAAGTACAGGAATGTCGAAGTAATAAATAACTCGGTAAGACCGGGGTCGAACCACATGAAGATTAATTGTATAAATTATAAACAACAATAATATAACAACAACAATAATAATAGTAATAATACTAATA
>NW_011499921.1:248863-287073 GCF_000495115.2 Populus euphratica | reverse complement strand
TCTCATCAAGCATTCATGATTATAACTTATGTTAACAACAAATCAAGTTCCTTTCATAGCACAACTATCGGTTATACCATACAATATACGCTATAAAAGTGTCAAGCATTTGTTGTATACAATACATAAGCAATACAAAGAGAGAAAGTAAGAGCATGATCTTGATCTAGAAATTAATATGCCTAAATGCATGGCAAATACCTACTTTTATAGAACTCCAAATATGGGTCAAACACTGAATAGTATTTGGGTTGCAAGACAAATTCAGACTTCTTCGTTGTTGCTACAATTTGAACTTGAAAATGACCTTTTTAAATCATGGGCTCTCATGAAAGTTGCAGGCCTATGTCCTATGTCTTAACTTTCCATCCATATAAAGTAGATCTAAATTCAAAATTTACAGCTCCAGATATGATCTAATTACCGAATAGTGTTCTGGTTTGGACTGTACAAACATCTCTTTTCTAAATTTGACAATCTCTTTTTTCTTTCAATTTCAGTTCTTAAACTTATCAATAAGTACTTTCATTTATGTGATAGACCTACATTTAAAAAAAATATTTACCACAAATTAAAGGTATCTTATATTATTAGATATGTTATTATAAAACATGATTTAGTTAAGGAGTTATTGATACTTCAAGTGCAAAATGATAATATAAAACCTTCATAAAAATGTACTTTTAAGTACTAATCATATTAATATCTTTCCTAACCACAACCAGTTATTTACCCTTGGAATTTTAGATAAGACTAGTTTACCCGAATCTTCTAGTGACCCTGAACCAAAAAACTAGATGGTGACTTTTTTATCCCAACATCATAATGCTATATGCGCATGTGCGACACTCATGATGTTTTTGAATTTTAAATTGCATGTCAACTAATATCACATATGTAGCCTACTCATCGTCATCAATATAACATTAATATTCAGTCCTAACTTCGTTATCAGTGTCTTCATCAAAGACATAAAAAACCAGATTTTTAAGAACATATAAACTTATTTCTTATTTAAGAACAATTCTTATATTTCGGTACCAGTCTAGCAAGTTTGGTTTAATGAATTTATTAGCATCATTTATGTTATTTAGAGATATATTTATTTTATTACTCATGATAATCTATCAACTTGTTCATGTAAAGATAACATGTATTGGTTTCATAGATAAATATTTATAATTAAATTTAGATATAGTCTTTAATCATAATTTTATCTCCCACTATTTTCTTATAAATTAATAGCCCTTACTATTAATTTAAGAAATATTGTTTAGATCTCTTAGTGAACTAAGATCTCATTTAATTTATATAACCATACGTAACTCAACAAATTAAAATAAATCAACTTAGATATATAACATAACTTATTAATCACTTCTTCACATGACTTTTAGACTAGTTAGGTGACAACTATTTGTCTAAATATATCGTATATATTTCATCTAGCTACTGCCTCTAATCTTATATAATCATAAGTAACTCATCCAAATCATTTAAGTTATTTAAGTAGGATTAAATTTTATAGCATTAAATATATTCAATTAATTGTAATATTGAGTAACTTAACAAATCATTCATGAATAACTTTGATTTTATGTATATAAAATCACAAGATAACAAATTATGTTCTCATCATATATAATTAATATATTAATGAGAGATTTATTATCAATTTTAATTAGGTCTCATTTCATGGCATAATTAATATATCATGCATAATAATTATATATTAACATACACTCCTAGCATGCTATTATAATTTGATGGTTATGGATATATCTAAATTAATTTTCTCTAGCCATTGAAGGGAATTAGGTGGTCAAAACCTAGGTAATTGTTCTAATCTTCATAGATCCTTTTTAAGCACTATAATTGTATCGTTCATCACCAAATTTCTTTGACTTGGATTACAAAATAATTTTTCAATCTAAATTCATACATTTCTAAATTACATAAAATTTACATGATTAATTAAGAAACTTCGAGTTATATTCAAGAGAAATTAGATGAAATAAAAATTTTACAACCCTAGAAGAAAAATAGAGAAAATGTAGATAACACAAATCATCCATCATGCATAACATCATATTAATTTGCATAATAAATATTTTGCATCCTTCAATTCTAATTACTAGCTTTATATGTAATTTTTAAAATAATATTTCTAACACTTAGAAATATTAAATTCAAATCTAATTTGATGATATTTCAAACATAATAAGTTTTATTTAAGATAAATTCTTTTATTGAAAAACCAATTTTTAAAATTTAATAACAAAATTAGTCATATTAAAATTCATATTTCTATCCTAAACTATTTTAAGATCAATTAAATAAAATAAACTCCCTTTTACTTTATAAAAACTATTTTCTAAACATTTTAATTAAATCATAATCCTATTAGAATATTGCAAAACTCAAAAATCTTGAATTAAACATTTTAATTCAATCATAATCTAATTAGAAAAAACTAATTTTATAATTAATTTTATTTAAGGTTTTAATTTTAAAATATAAAATCAAATGAAAGGGAAAGATCATAATTTTGCTCTAATTATACCTTAGATGTAATTAGGCATAAGTTGTAGGGGTAGAATTTAAAAACCTAAAGTAAGCTCGAAGGCAAAATCATAATTTTACCCTTTTCTTTTTCTCTTTCCAGTTGCTAGTAGCGGGCACACTATCCATTACTAGTGGCCCCCTTAACAGTCATAGTCTTTTTTAACGTTAATTTTGCTATAGTGAAAGGGATTGCCCTCGTATTGTGCTATCTCCAGCATGAGGTAGTGTTAATGGCCACCTTTACAACGATAACATAGGCTACAACTAGTTTTGGCACATCCTAGGCAACTACCCTTGCATTGCGTGAAAATGGTCGTCGCCTTCAGTATGGGGCAATAGCCCTGTCATAACCCAATTCTAGGTTATTCCTAAAAAATTAATTTGTTTTTCAAAAATAAAAATCAAATAAAAATAATTTTTAAAGATAATTTAAGGCCTAAGTGTCCCCTTTATGCCCAAAAATGGAGGAAACAATGCAAATTCAAGGTCAAAATTAAATGATTATTGGAAGAATTTGAATAAACATTAAGTCCAAGGACATAATTAAATTTTTAAGAGGCCAATTTGATTTAATCATGGGTCAAATTAAATTTTAATTATGTTTAAGAATTAATTTGGGTCTAATTGAAGAATTTAATTAAGTGCAAGGACTTAATTATACTTTAAATGGGTCAAATTAATTTTATTTGGGGTTTAATTGGTGAAAAATTAAGTCCAAGGACATAATTAAATTTTTAATAGGCCAATTTGATTTAATCATGGGCCAAATTAAATTTTAATTCTGTTTAAGAATTAATTTTGATCCAATTGAAGGATTTAATTAAGTGCAAGGACTTAATTATACTTTAAATGGGTCAAATTAATTTTATTTGGAGCTTAATTGGTGAAAAATTAAGTTTGGGAACTTAATTTAGGTTTAATTGAGAAGATTGAAATTTTAAGAGATCAAATTTAATTTTTACCAAGTTAATTGATTGAAATCAGGAGCAAAAATGCAAGAAAATTGAAGTTTTGGGGTCAATTAGAGGTTAAATTGGCAAAATCCGAGACCAAGAATCATTATGCAACATGCGGCAAACTATGAGGGCTCAATTGACAAAAACCAGGAGCAAAATTGAAGAAATTGAAAGTTTAATGGTCAATTAAGGGTTCAATTGACAAAATCTGAAACCAAGGACCATATTGTAAAAGGCGCATAACATCGGGGTTCCAATTAAAGTTTAGCAGGGGCTTAATTGCATTAAATCCAAAGTTTAGAGTCAATTAGAGGTTCAATTGAAAGAAATTGAAAGAAAAAGGACTCAATTGAAATTTAGTAAAAATCCCTATTTCAGTCCAAAATGACGTCGTTTTTACAAAAAAAAAGAAAAGGACCAGACAACGCGTCATCTGGTCACTATTTATTATCTTTTTTTCTCTCTCGAAAAAACAGGTCCGGTTATCCCCTTTACAGGTGCATTTAACGCACTTAACGTCCACTAAATTTGCCAAAACTTGCACGAAACTGATCACCAGAAATCCCTCTACATTAAGGTATGGTCGACGCCGGTTCACTGGTAAATAAACGGATGTGGCACTACCCCAAAGAGGCCAACTTGGAGAACTTTTTCTGCAGAATTGACAATTGAGGGTGCCTACTTTGAGCCAACAGTTAGGATCCTTCCCAATTGAATCAAGGGTTGGAATTTATTTCTCTATGTAGACAATGTTGCCCTCTTTTACTGCCTATAAATAGAGGCTCTGTTGATGACCTCATGGAGAAGAAAATCAAACTCAAAGTTGGCCGAAAACCAGCCTTTCTTGCTCATTTTTCTTGCAACCAATCCTTTCTTTGCCTTCTTTCTCCACCGTGGCTTTCAGCCACCACCATCTTCATCAACCGTCTTCTTCTCATCATCTCCACCTCTAGTAGTCACCAAACCATCTCGTATGGTAGTTACACATTTCTCTCTCTCTCTCTCTCTCTCTCTCTCTCTCCTCCATAAAAAAAACGTCTTCTCTGCCACGGGAACCTCGGCAGCAGCAACAACCGAAGAATCAACGACCACCACCTTGCCCAGAAGTTCTTTTCCTTCCCAAAGGCAGCCAGGGTAGTAGCTCTCTCCTTAGCCACTCTAGCAGCTTCAATCGTGAGCTTCCCTTCTCCTTCACAGGTCTCTGTTTTCTTCCTCTTCCAGCGGTGACCAGAGCCTACGACCATAGCCACACGGTGCGCCACCGGTCAGACCGCCAACTCCCCAACGCCATGTAAGCCTCCCTCCTCTTTTCTTCATTCCTTTCCTTCTCTGTGCATGAGATAGTGCAACGTGAATTAACGTTGCACTATGTCATGCAACTTAGTCACTGGGCTGCCAGTGACTAAGTTGCTTTGGGCTGGACTTGTCCTAGCCCAGTCTAGTTGGTTGGGCCGGGTCCAGCCCACCCCTAATAATAATAATAATAATAATATGTTGGTCCAAGTTCGGCCCAACCTCTTTGGGCCAACGTCAGCCCACCTGTTTTTGGTCTGTGTTTGGCCTAGCCCACATATTTAAATAATATTTAATTAATTAATATATATAATAAAAAATAAAAAAATAAAATAAAAAATTTCAAAAATCCTTTTTAAAAAATTTTGATTTTCTCAAATATTTTTTTATCAATTTTGTATAATATTGGGTTGTATATTTACATTGTAAAATACAAATCCGATATTAAAATACTAATTTTCTCCAAAAAAAATTCCAAAAAATTTGAAAAGTCTTTTTGAAATTTTTTGCTTTTCTCAAACATTTTTCTATCAATTTTACATAATATCGGGTTGTATATTTATATTGTAAAATATAAATCCGGTATTAAAATACCGATTTTCTCCAAAACAAATTTCAAAAAATTTTAAAAGTCTTTTTGAATTTTTTTTGATTTTCTCAAATATTTTTCTATCAATTTTTTATAATATTGGGTTGTATATTTATATTGTAAAATACAGATCCGATATTAAAATACCGATTTTCTCAAAAAAAAATTCTCCCTAAGATCCAGGTGTAGACTTTAATATTTGTGGGTGTAAAATTATATGATAAAGTACACCCCTCAGGTATTAAAGATTTTAGAATGATGAGGGTGTAACTCGATAAGGTACAGACTCTCTCATGAAAAGAGATCTACCTTGAATGTAACTCAATAAGGTACAGACTTTCTCATGAAAAGAGATCTACCTTGAGCCTTAGAAAAGACCAACAAATAGAAACCTAACTTAAAAAATAATCAAACAACAATACAACTTATCCTAGGTAGGGTGCATTGGGGGTGATACGTCTTCACCTTACACAACTAGTTCCGTACCCAGACTCTTGCAGACCATAAGTTCCTAGTAACCGTAATACTAGGTGGTGACTCCCAAAAATTGATCACAATTTTCCAATACACAACACCCATCATCAAGAGGCATGACAAGAGCCTCCGCCGTCACCAGACGACGCTTGCGCACCCCGCAACAAGCCCGATGCTGGATAGAGGCAACATTAGACACATTGACGCTACTATGGTGGGGGTAGCAAACATGATTGGTGCCTCCATTGCTAGTAGGGACCTGACTTGATGTATCAGGCACCAACTATGTGTGCCAGTAGTGTTATTACTGTCGTTGGTGGTGCATAACCATAAAGAAAGTAAAATTCCAAAACAAACAAAAAATATAATAAATAAAAGTAATAATTAAGAAATTAAATGAGAAAATACGAAGGACATAAGAAAAATGACTCAATTTATAAAGAAAAAAAGGAATAGGGGCCAACATATAATTAGGAAGATGGGGGTTATAAATACCCCATTCATTCCTTTTTAATGACCGACTGGAAAGTTGAAGGAAAATGAGGGAGAGTGTACATTTTTCTTTTTTGGAAGAGAGAGAAAAACATAAAATCACGTAGTACAAAAATTTAAAACCTTTAAGTAGAGAGAACAACCAATAACATGGATTCTAACAAGGAAAACAAGTGCTGAAATTGAAGAAAAAAAAGGAGAAGCAGTTGGTTGCAAGCATGAGAGAAGAGGCCAAACTCTTCAACTAAATTAAGCTGAAATTCTAAAATTTCTTAAGATATAGGCACTAGCCTTAATTGTGCAAAACAAATTAATAATTAAGTAGGAATTATACACCAATTTTAGATTTTATAAATTAGGGTTGTTGAAGTAAAATTTGGGAAAAATATAAAAATTGTTAGAATGAAGTTAGTTAAACTAATAAAAGATGTTTTGAAGTTTTGAACATAAGAAACACAACATTGTTAAAGAAAAATAATTGACTCAAATGCTTTAGTGATCGACGATGTGAGGATGGAATGAGGGAGGAAATGAATTCTGAAATTTAGGTTGATGAACATTTATAATATATGTAGAATATGGACAATGAATGAATGGGATAAGAAAAATCAACTAGAAAGAAAAAAGAAATCCTTAATCCCTTTAGACTAAGCTCGACCAAGAGCCAAATAGAGGGGGGGGAAAAAAAGAATTCTAGTGTGTTATGTATTTTTATACATGAACTAGTTATAGTAGAAAACTCACTTAGTGATGGTTGAAGAATCCTAAATAGATTTGTCACTCTCATTCAAGGGGATATTCAGGTCTCAGAATGATATAATTTGAAAACATCTTTTATAGAAATTGTAACTTGAGATGTTAGCTTTCCAACGAATCTAACCTTACTCGATTTGGAGCTATAAAGCTCTAGATATAGGTAAATATATGAGGGAAGGTCGAACTGCTGCCCCTGCTGACAAATTCAACAAGAAATGATAAAATGAGGAATGTTAGTTGTGATAGGGGTAAAAACCATTTTCCTTCCTACTAAAATTTTTGTAACATTGAATCTTGACAATGGAAAGGGGTAAACCACATTTGAAAATGAAATTAATGATGTGTGTAATGATTTAAAATAATGAAACATAAAAAGTAAATGTTGTTGTTGTTGCATTAAATGAAAATTGGACATGAACTAATGTAGTGTATCTGTGAATTCTAAAAGGAACCACAAGGGGAGTACAACAACAATAAGGGAGTGTAAATCGAGTATTGGTGGCAAGTAGGTGATTCAAACCTATACTCTCATTAGTTAAGAGTGAGACTAGTGTTTTATTTTATTTTAGAATTTAACACTTGCGAATAAAGTTAAAGAAATGAAAGATATGATGAAACGGATATGGATTGAAATTTGATTTTAGTTATGGACGTATGGACTTTTATTTTGAATAATGATCTATAATGATGAATCCAAAATAATCGCCTCTGGACTTGATTAGTCAATCATGATTAAGGGTAGCTAATGATTTGCTAACATTAGGATGATCTTGATGAAAATATAATAAATGTTGAACTTGATTAATTATTCAAATTAAAAATAGTTAATGATATCGACATGCAATGTTGGTATTGGCAAACCTAGGATAATTTGATTAACTTCCCAAGAAGAAAGCTAATGATGTCCAGAGACCTTGGCATCGACATTGTCGGAAAAATCTCCAATGTGAGATAGAAAAGAATTGATTAACTATTTTGGGTTGGAAGTAATTAATGGCACCAACCAGTAAGTTGATACCGACATTACTAAGGATTTGATTAGTCAGTCCAAGTAAGGACGATCAATTACACTAATAGAAATTATTAGTGTTGACAGGAACCTTCCTAAATTTAGGATAAGGTTGAAAGATAGGTGTACCTGATAAAAAATAATGAATAATAATCATAAATAATGAAACCATAAGTGGGTTACGGAATGATAAACTCTAGATATAGTAAAGAAAAATATATAAGTGTGGGTTTCTAGGACAACTATAATTGTGTACTACTAGTAGTTAATTATATATGTAAATACATATATTTGTGACTCTCCCTTATCTCTGCTATATTTTTACTTTTAATATAATTATTTTTATGTTTTGATATTGTAGGTTTTTCACATTCAAGCCAAGAGTAGTGTTATAAGTTTCTGATTCCTTTTGTATGAATTAGGAATTAAATGAATACCAATATATTTTGCCTTAAGTATTTATATGACTTGAATTGTATTAGTCTTTCTTTATATTAATCATCGAGATTCAAGATTTTTATTATTTTATGCTCGTAATATTAATGTTATTTATCAATGTTTGACTAACATTTTGTATATGTTTGTACATGAGAAGGAAAAATGAATATGTAAACTATCATGCCAATGACAAGTAATGATTATGGTTATGATGCAATATCAATATGTTATGATTGTAGAATGAGCATAAAATATGTGTAGGATAAATTGTTGATAACTTAAGACCTTCCTGATATAAGAGGGACTCTATTGAAATTTAGGTAAACCTTAAATAAGTCAATGAAAAAAAATTACCCATGAATTTCAGTAATATAATTGCTTTTCTTGATCCTAGAAATGAGAATGTTACAAAAAACTTTTTTCAAAATATTCCAGCCAGATATCCAATAAGATCTAATTAGAACAATTGCAAAAAATTCTTATTTTAAAAAATAGTAATGAAAGAAAAACTATTTTTAGGGAAAATTAAATTTGCAAACAAATTTAATTCAAAATTAACTCAATCGTAATTAAAACATGCAATTAATAACTTGAAATGTCTAACAAAGGCTCCTATACTATTTTTGAGTTTCCCGAAACACATACACTTAGCGAAAATGATACATTTAAATTTTTTGGGAGTTCAAAGATCCTAATACATAAATATAGATTTGTTTAAGGTTTATACAAAGATTGTCTAAAGATTAAATATTGTTCTAGGCTTTGAATATTGACTTCAAGATTAGATTATCACAAATCACAAGTTATCAAAATATTATGTCTTTAACGGTAATGCATGCAAGCTATTGGTAAGAAATCTCCTAAACCCCTTATGAGGGAAGGAATATTGTACCTTAAACTGTGAGATCTTTTTCTTTGTATGTTTAAGTGTTTTTGTATTATACATTACTCAAATTGAAAATATGTGGCATAACATTCTATTTATAGAAAAATCTAAATACCATATAAATAAAAAAATATTAATTTTTCTCTTCAATAATATCACATAAATTATTTCAGGTTAATTTTAGAAATTTATTCAATCCAATTTTTACTTTATTATTTCTATTTCTAGAATTGTAATTTTTTTTAATTATGTTCTAGTTCTCAATTTTAAAAATTTATTTATAATCATTTCATGCTTAATTAATCATTTCATTTTAATTTATAACCAAAGGTTCTTATCTGTGTGACCCATTAGGTTCTCTAATAAATTGATCCAAATATAAATCATACTTTTAAATAAAATAAGATTAAATAAATTAAATAATTTAATTTATTATCAATTTAATAATCACTTAATTTATATTTTAAGACCATATATAATGTCTAGCAACTTGTTATGATCCTTCAAATATTAGAAAAGTCATAAGTGATTTAACTTAACCTTTCGGTAACTGGTTTTTTAGTATAATTATTATCTCTTCATCAAGAATATTTTGATTTAGATATTATTAGTTGGATACCCATGCTACGCTGTAGGCTTACTTTTTATTTTCATAAAAAATATTTTAAAAATTTATAATACAAAAAATAATAATTTTTTCCAAATTTATTAATTCTTTTATTAATAATATTAATTATAATAAAAATAATAATATTTGTCACATAAATAATTATACTAAGAATTCCCAAGGATGATTATAATACAAATAATAATATTTTTTATATCAATACTTTGAGTTATAATAAAAATTATAATATTTTTAATATGAACACTTTGAGTTATAAGAAAAATAATAATATTTATAACATACATTATTATATTAAAAAAACTGAAGAATATTTATAACACAAATTATTTAGATCTTCGCGAGGACCTAATCGAATTGAGTCCTGAGGTAGGATCCATTAGACTTGGGTCTTGCGCAGAACCTATTGCATTGGCTCCAGCACAGGACTTTGTCACATCCTAACCCAAGATGAGGTTGGGTGTGGACGCGTCTAGGCTTAACATGGAGTTGGATGTAGTTGTATCTGCTTCCAAGTCCAACATATGGATGGACATGGTTGCTTCAGACCCAATATGGGGTGTGCGGGGACGCGTCTAGGTTCAACTTATGGCTAAGCGCGAATGTGTCCAGGCCCAAACTAGAGTTGGTCGTGGACTAGTCCAGCTCAACATGGGGTTGGGCGAGGATATATCCAAGGCCAACCTGGAGTTAGGCGGGGATGCGTCTAGGTCTAACATGAAGGTGGATGTGTCCATGCCCAATATAGAGGTGAACACGGTCGTGTCCAGATCCAACTTGGAGTTGAGTGTGGATGCGTCCAGGGCAAACTTGGGGTTGGACATGGACGTGTCTAGGTCCACCAAAGAAATATCATATAGTTGATTTGAAGGATAAAATTAAAAATTATTGTTATTATTATTTATGCCATAAATATTATCATTTTATTATAATTGATGGTATTAATATTAATACTATTATTTTTTTTATAAATATTATAATTTCTATTATAGTTCAAAGCATTAATATCAAAAATATTATTATTTGAGGACAAATATTTTTTTTATTATAATTGAAAGTAATAATATTTATTTTTATTGTAGTTCAAACTATTAATATAAAAAACATTATTATTTGAGGCACAAAGATTATTATGTTTATTATCATTAAAAATATTAATACTAAAAAATATTATTATTCTTAGCATTAGCACCACATCAAGTCTGACCCTTAGCCTTGGGAACACGACAAGCCAGCCCTAGTGTCACGTCGTGCATAGGTCTCACCATGCAAAAGGGCAGGCAACCCAAGTACTGAATGTCCCCACGTAAAGAGGCGGGCCTAACTTATATCTAAGGTAAGGACAAGTGAGCCCCAGCACCATGAGCCCCAGCACCATGTTTCAAATTTATCTGACCTAGAGCAAGGAAAGGTTAGCCCAAACATCAAGTATCCTCATGTGGGGGCATGAGCTCGTCTAATATACAGAACAACCCTATTAAAACTTGAAATGACCATCTTTTTCCCAAGTATAATTTCAATGCCTAATGCATCTCGGTGAAAAGATAACCTCACCCCTCGTTTGCTATCTTTGCAACTCTTTGTGGCAAGGGCTAGGCTACCATTATATTGCTTCAATTCACAGGGCTCTAAGTCTAGGTAATCAATAAGAGGGGCTCTAAGCCATTTTAGTAAATTATATAATAGTATGAAATATATTTGTTTTGTCAAATCATATTAGTTCTCAACATTATAGTTGCTGGTTATTTGATTAAGATTTTGAAACTCTTTTCAAAACTCATTCCATCTTGACCAATGATTTCATAATTAATAATATTTGAAAATAAATGAAATATTTTCTCTAATTTATCTAGAGTGATAAATTCTTTCTTGATTACTTAAATATCTTCATATAATTTATGTTATATCTAATATTTGCTAGTTTATTACTTTTGATTAGGACACCGTGTGATCAAGATCAAAACATAATACTCCTTATATGATATAACTTATTTTAAGTTTAAGAATTACTTACACAACTATTATATGATCATTTTCACAAGCACATATGATCTTTCTATATAGAAATTTTTTGTGGGTCAGTTTAATATGCATGTCATCTGACAGTTAACTGCATATTAGTTTCAGGTATCCATAACACCTCGGTTTATGAGAATAATTTTTCCTTTTATAAAAAAGAAACATAATATATATCCCTTTCACAGCTCTAATTAATGTTCAGTCTTAATAGAACATTGATAAGGAATATTTAAGAATAATATTTTAATACATTAAGAATCTTTTAATTATAATAATTTTATAATATCTTGTGCAAAACATTATTATTTCATGGATTTTATTTTTACTCAAAATTTATTAATCAAATATTAAATTCATTAATTACATATAATTAAATATTAAATATAATTTTTTTATTAATAATAAATATATTTTACATAAAAAAAAGTTAATATTACTTATAATCAATCAATTAACTTTAATGAAATCACAATCCTTCAATTTATACCATCGATGAAGCATCAAACCATTTCTTGTTTGTTCGTTTTTTTTTTAAATAAAACAATTCATGTACTCAATTGTAGTTATTCAGCAACAAACCGGTCCAGTTAACATAATAATGTCGATATCATCAAGTCATACGTTAAATTGCTAATAACCTCAACGAGTTGATATCATAATTAATGAGATTCAATCTTTTCCTTAATATTTTAAATCCAAATCTTGAAGTTAATATAAAAAATCATTAAATTCCTTTAAATATTTTAAATTAATAGAAAGTGTATTTTTAAGAAAAATAAATAAAAAAATATTATCAATTATCATATAAATCTATTTAAAAATTTATCAGTATTGAAACTTCAAGAGTATTGTTACAGTTGAGTTGATTTTTAAAGTAATTTTTTGTATTGAAATTATTAAAATAATATATATATATATATATTTTAAAATTATTTTTAAAATCAACACATTAAAATAATTCAAAATATAAAATAATTAATTTTTAACTGAAAAATTAAATTTTTTAAAAATGTAATTTATACTGCATTCCACCATACATCCATATTCATGTTGACATCAGAGGTAACATGGCAAAAACTAGGATAAAGAATTTTGGTCTCAGAAAAAAAATTAACTTATTCGGTGTTCGACATTGTTTAATTTTTTCTAATATATTTTTTATTTTAAGATTATTTTAATATGCTAAATTTATAATTTTTTTATTTATTATTAAATAATTATTTTTTCTAATTTATTAAAAATAAATTCTTAAAAATAAAATAATATTATTTTAATATATTTTTTAAAAAATATTTTAAAAAATATCCTCTAAAACACTGCTAAATAAATATTTATTTGGCTCTGCACTGAAAAAAAAAAAAAAATTTTATTGTTCAAAAAGGAAAATATTTGGAAATAAAATAAGGGAATCTGAAAATTCTAAACCTAACAAAAGAAAAAGGAAAACATGATTCTAAGCAGAAGATTCAAAGGGGACGCGCTGGACAGGCAAAAATCTTAAAATCCCACTTGCAGTCTTGCTGACGTTTAGGACAAAACCAAAAGGTATATCAAACTCCTAGGGTTTTGCCTTCTTCCCCAGTTATCACGCTTACAAAGTTTCAAGCTTTAACCCTTCTCTTTTCCATTCCAGGTAAGCCCATCACTGCCTTTCTCTCACTAAATGTATATGTTTGTTGTTTTTTGTGTCAAAGTGCTTTCTTTTTTTATTAGATTTTAATTTGAGACTGTTTCTCTATACGCAGACATTCATGGGTGTGATTGATATCTACAACACTGTCTCTTCTCTTTGCTTGATCAAGTCCAATAACAATTTTCACCAAGCTTTGGTGCCTCAAAGACCCACTTGCTCATTTCAAAGAAACGGCAATCACAGAAGAGTTGTTGCCATGACTTCTACTGTGCCTGTAGAGCATGTCAATGAGGGTCAACAGAATGTGACTGGTGACTCGTTTATTCGTTTCCATTTGAGGAAATTGTCTCCTTATCAATCCATTTTGCCTTTTGAGGTAAGTTGGACTAACCCTTTTGTGATTGTTTTTATTGATTTAATTTGCCATTATGTTCTCAACAACATTAGTGAAGATTTTTCTATATATGTATATAAATCTTCAGTTGACTGTGGCTATGTTGATTTGGGTGTGTGATCAATGTTGTAAAGTGTCAGAAATCTCTTCAATGAGAGAAGTAACAGATACATAGTTGTTGCTAACATTGATTCCTCAACCATTCTTAATATAGTTCAACTGGATTGAAAGTTACTTCACTCATCCAAGAATATATTTAATAAAAAAAACCCCTCTCATTTTAATTATAACAACAATTATGAGTTATATGTAAACCCCAGAGCATAAATTCTTATCCGCATATCCAATCAGATATTTTATTCATCTATGATTTATAATTTCAGCTTGTTTCTACCAAATCCGTTGTGTGCATTGTGTTTGATTGGTTCTTCTGACATTTAAGTTTCCTAACCACCTATGATTTATAATCTCTGGTAGCATAATCAATAAGTTTAGTCCTTGTCGGTTCCAATTCTCTGTTTCTTCTGATTAGGTGGCTGTATTTGCAATAACTTTGATTAGTTCTTGTGAAAATGTTAAAACATTTGAAATGGTAAAGCCTTTTGCAAAACACACAAGTTAAATGAGTTATGAGTTACTTCCATATGATGGTTGGGAAAGCAAATTATTTTATAACATGCTTAGATGTACATTTATACAAACTCATGGTTTAATTTCCATTTTATTTGATTTTCTCCTCTACTACAGATTTTGTCAGCGCAACTAGGAAGGAAACCTGAGGATATTGTTAAATTAGATGCAAATGAAAATCCTTATGGTCCACCTCCAGAGGCAAGTTCTTAAACTATTATACATTATTTAAATCCAGTAAAATAAAATACCTTAGGTATTTTTGAAGATTCTGTGGAGCTTTTATTTTGTTTAGATTAGATGAACATTAAAGATCAGCCTGTTACAACAGCATGCATGATTTCCTTTTTTGCCTGAGTACAATTTCAGATTGTTTGTAGGTACTTGAAGCTCTAGGAACTTTGAAATTCCCATATATATACCCTGATCCTGAAAGCCGTAGATTACGTGAGGCACTTGCTATAGATTCTGGCCTTGAATCTGATCACATTCTAGTGGGATGTGGTGCTGATGAGCTTATTGATCTAATTATGCGGTAAATTTGGAAGCCCTATACTATAGAGTATACTCTTGCTTTAACAGCCAGTAGTTCCATTTTTTTTCCCATTGTCAATTCGTCATTTGGCAGATGCACACTGGATCCTGGTGACAAGATTGTAGACTGTCCTCCAACATTTACAATGTATGAATTTGATGCTGCAGTTAATGGTGCACTTGTAACTAAGGGTAAAGAAGGCTTATCTAGTTCTTACTGTTTTTTTGGTCATTCTTTTCTTTGAACCTACCAGTTCATATTTGATCATTTTGAAATTCATTCCCTGGATTTATTATTGATATCAAGTCCCTTAGAATTTGCATTTATGCATTTCAGTAATTGAGTTCCTTTATATATATATATATATATATATATATATTTGCTCATTAAATTTCATCTTACCTTTTCAGTTTTGAGGAAACCAGACTTTAGCTTGAATGTAGATCTCATAGTTGATGCTGTTAGAAAGGAGAAACCCAAATGCATATTCTTAACATCACCAAACAATCCAGATGGGAGGTAATTTCTACATGTTTCTTTTTACCATGCATCATTATGTTGCAATTTAACATGATCTGATTTTTCCAGCTCGTATCTGGAAACCGGCCTGATGATTGGCATTGCATTTTTGTAATCAAGTGATCATCTCCTCAATGGTCCATAAGTTGTTAAATTTGGTGTTAATGCATTTTAGCTTTTCAAAAGTAGGGTTATAGTAAAGGTTTCAACTCTTCAAGTTTTGGCTATTGAAGAAGTTCCCAGAGCCTGTGCAGTGCAGTTTGCTAATGTGATTTTTTGAAATTTCAGTGTGAGAGAAACTTTTTCTGTATAAAAGAAGTAAATATATACAAAAATATTTAGTCTGTTGTGAGTCATTTGACATGGATGCTAACTTAAGTGTTGGGGCTGCCTGGTATAGCTTTCATGAAGTTTGAGAAAAAGTCTAAACAATCATGATTTCTCTACTGGATTGTGATGTATGCGTTTACTTTTCTTGTAGACATGTCCAATTTTCATTTGTACATCTCTTTCAGTTTTTATTTTAGTTTATTTTTTACTTTTCCTATTTGGTTAGGCTGTGCAATGTATCTATGAATTTTTCAAACCTAGAATTCTGAAACTGTACTCCTTTGTGTTTTGAAATTCTAGATTCGTTTGTTGCTTATCTGTATGCTATTAATTGCATTACAGCATAATAAATGATGAAGATCTTCTGAAAATACTTGAGCTTCCGATTTTGGTGGTGCTGGATGAAGCATACATTGAATTTTCAGGACTGGAATCTAGGATGAAGTGGGTGAAGAAGCATGATAATTTAATTGTTCTACGGACATTTAGCAAAAGAGCAGGTTTGTTTGTGGGAAAGTCATTTATGTGTAGAAACTTGAAGTTTAGTGTAGATAACACATGCAATGCTATTGATTATTGAATCCATGGATGGAAAAATTTTTCATGATGATTTGCCTTTTCAATTCACAAAAAATAATTCTTAATGATTGTAGTAGTTACAGTATGACATAAGGTTTAGAGAATGTGGGGTATAATGAAAGGCGATGCCCTCTTTTGTCTTGCTTTGCGATGCAAATATCTAAAAGAAAAAAAAAAACTTTTATCATGCTATTTTTTAATTCATGTAACAACCTGTCACCTTGGTTTCATAGTTGCTATGCTAAGAACAGGAGCATCTTTACTTTATTCATTTTCAAATCAGGAAACCTGACAATCATGATTGAATAATAATTCATTGTCAGCAAGGTTGTTTGCCATGGTACATGGGATCCCAATCCCATGCATTGTATTTGTTCATTGGGGACTTTGCACATGCTCCATAGCTTGCATGATAGAATTTTCAGGCAAGAGTTGAATTTTCTACCACTTTTCAGTAAAAGGATCTTAAATACCTGTAATATAAATGTTTAATTGTGCTTCACCTAATCAACACACTCTTACATTTTTCACTTGGATGATGTTTTGAGCTTAATGACACACTAGATGTAATGCACTCAAGGTCCTGGAGAACAGATCCTCTCTTGAAAAGGAGGGTACTTAAACAATAATAGTCATCTGTGCCATACCACAATGAAATAGAAGGTTACATGCATTATACGCTTCATGTAAGTGAATAATGCAATATGATGCGAAGCCTGGAAGAAAGGAAATTTTCTGCAAAACAAAGTGAAAATTGAATGTTATTCTGGTTTTGTGGAAATGCATGAGAGGAATTACCTTCAGCTTAATTATAAGCTTGTGCATGCATGTGTTTTGGGTTTACAAGGATGCTAAATCAGAGCCAAGGAGGGGTTAGGGTTGAAACATGCCAATTGACCTATGGCTCATTTGGCACAATGTGTAATATGTAATAACATCATAGTTGGCTTTAGACTGTGTTCTTCCCCATACTATTTTGCTTTTGGTCAGAAAATGTGAGCTTGTTTTATCCAAAAAGTTTCTTTTCCTTGGCAAAAAAAGTGTCTTTCCATAAGTTTTTGTGTTCTGACACTTTTTTATTCTTTTGGGCTGGTTCTTTGGGATTGGTCGATGGATGGGTGAAGTTTAAAAACATCAGAAGCTCACCTTGTAAATGAATGCCATTGCAGGCTTAGCAGGACTCCGAGTTGGTTATGGAGCATTTCCCTTGAGCATCATTGAGTATCTTTGGAGAGCTAAGCAACCTTATAATGTTTCTGTTGCTGCTGAAGTTGCTGCATGTGCAGCATTGCAGAACCCTACATACCTTGAGGTTGAATTTTCTTTACATTTTTTTGCTTTATGTGATGCTTACTAATATAGAATGCTTTGAATAAGTACACATAAAGTTTACGTTTGCTTTTTTGTGCATGAGCGCAATATAAAACACTAGTGAGCCTATCTCTACAGAATTATTTGTGCTTGAGTGCAATACGTAACACTAGTGCCAATATCTACAGGATGTCAAAAATGCTTTGGTAGAAGAGAGGGAAAGACTTTTTAAGTTTCTGCAGGAAGTGCCATTTCTCACACCATTTCCAACTCATTCTAATTTCATTCTTTGTGAGGTTAAATCTGGAATGGATGCTAAGAAGCTCAAGGTATGTGTTGGTACTGTGTGGCAATTACTCACATTGCGAATATGCAATCAATATTCATTGTATAATGTTTAGCTTTGACTTTTTGGGTGCCTTTTTTCTTAATTTTTTTCAATGAAGTTTGTCTGATTTGAATTAATCAGCAATGCCAAGGTTAGTGATGAGCTTTCAAATTTAGGTTGCTGATTAGGACACAGACATCTTATTCAATTGAGTATCTTGTGTGGAAAATGGACATGCATGGGTTGATTTATTTGTTTTATTGGTTTCACCTGAATGAACGTGCAAAGTATAGATATTGATAATTTATATATTATATCTTATTTCAATTATAGCAGCTCATAGCTTGACCTTTAGAAACATTTCTGGAACTATATTTACGATTTTGTTGGGGGGTTTTTCTTAAAGTAGGGAATTCGTTTAAGAGATAGTCTGAAGTAGGGAAGTGCATTAAGTGAGGAAATAGATTGTCTCAGGTAGGGAACTGCATCAAGTGAGGATGCCCTTGTAGTAGATGATCGTCCCAAGTAGGGAGTTTCGTCAATTGTGGAATTCCTTTGTGTGATTTGAGCGTAAGTGTCCTTTATGCAGTTGGCACAAAGAAACCTCAACTTCAAGTCACATAAAAGAATCCCACACTTGACTTAATTTCGTACTTGTATTCACTCCCTACTTAGAAGGATTTCCCCATTGGAAGGAAAATCCCTCTACATATTGTAACTGTAATTTAGGCCTCTTGTTAGATTTTGCTCCTGTAACATTAAAATTTAAACCTCAATATTCTTAATATTTGTGTTTTGGTTAATGTTGCAAGTATTGTCATGAGTCAATTGTTTGATTTTGTCTATCAATATGCTAAATTCCACCCTCGTGTGTGTTGTGAACATTTTTATGCTGAGATGTTACGTGTATTGCAGGACGATCTTGCTAGTATGGGAGTGATGGTCCGTCACTACAATAAGAAAGAACTGAAGGGTTTCATTCGAGTATCTGTTGGGAAGCCTGAACAAACAGATATATTGATGCAGTGTCTTAAGCGCCTTTCTTGATTTACTTACCATGTATTTGTTAAGAGGACCTGTTCGGAAGCCTGATCAAATAGAGTATCTGACACGGTATTTCTTTGGCCCTTGTTTTTGAGTAATTTTGTAACAAACTGGAATTGCAATTTCATGGCCAGTGAATGTTATGGAATTCCAAAAGCTTATGGATTTCCCACGTCGTAAAAAGCTGGTGACTGCTTTATTGCCTTTTCTTTTCCCCCATAAAGAGGTGTTTTGACTGCTAGTTACTTGAATTTGAGTCCCGAGACGACGTTGTTTGTGTATGACTACATAGATATGGTAGAGTTGTTGATCATTGACGTTTGACAGGAAGCAAGGCATCGTCGCATTAGTTGATGGTAACTGGACGTCTTTGCTAGCCCTTTCGGAAGTGTTTTGAGTGTAAAGAAGCATTTCGGGACTAACTCCATTTAGATTTGTGGTCAATAGGAGCGTGCCACGTGTTCAATGTGTAAAAACGACTTATTCAAAATCATAACCTAATATAGGGATCGATTCTGCCTCGGAACCAGAGGTTTAAGGACCACCCGATTCTGTTTCTTAGAATCACTAGGTTTTACGTACCAAAATTGCAAAATTCCCAGAGGACAAAAACTTTCATTGAACCGATGTTTATGCCCAGAACTTGATTCGATAAAGGATGTAACAATATTGGCAATTGAAAAGCTTGTTTGAGAATAACTGAGCATTAGGGCAAACAAAAAACATCATTTAGGAATTAGGAAGCAGGAACGGGGTTGAAACTGTGTTTTCTTAAATTTTAATTTTTATTAAAATTATTTTTTTATATTTTTAAATTGTTTTGATATATTAATTTTAAAAATAAAAAGTATTATTTTAATATATTTTTAAATAAAAAATATTTTAAATAATAACCACTGTAATAATTATAAACAGGCTTTTAACTTGTATGCAGGAAGGTTTGAGACCTTTTGTATGCCAAAAGTGGAAACGAAACATGTATAGATTGCCTTCTCGTGAAGAACTTGAGCTAGAGGCATATTCTTTTCCACTTGAGGGAGGGAAAGATAGCTTATCGTTTATACTACAAAGCTTAAAAAATCCCACCAAAAGGGCTCAATTTTATTCTACTTTCCAGCTTAAGGTGATGAGGCAGTGATGGAGAACGGGTCAAAAATATTATAAAATCTTAGGAAATATATAGAAATCTGCTTTTAATTTATTTCCTTTTTCCTTTTTTTAGCTAATGTAGATGCCGTTTATATGTAAAATTTCTTCTTCTGCTCTTTCCTTCATGTGAAAAAGGTCTCTATGTTATTTGATTAGTGAATAAGTAAAATTTAATGTAAGAATACTTGGCCTTTGTATTAAGTCAGCTTCCTTTTGAAAAACACAGTTCTGAACTGTTATATCCGTGTCCCCACTTCTTGTTTTGATGCTTCGTCTCTGAATCTTCCTCTGGAAGTGAACAAGGCTTGTATAAAGACCACCTTGAAACGGTTCTGTTTCACAAACTTTTGCCTTACATGATGAAAAGGGTACTGTATCTTGCGTGTTTTTCTCCTTTTTTTCTCAGAGAAAAACCATCTTCTATCCACATTGATGAAGCAATGAACTCCTTTTCCTCTCTTCTTCAAGATATCAAGAACCTAGAATCCTCATTAACCGAAAACTCCTTATCCCTTCGATGGTGTTCAGAAGCCACAAATCTCCTCAGGAAGATGCACTTTCAGTTTCTTGATATATTTCAGGAGTCTGAGGAACCCGTGTTCTGGGATGGGGGGAACTATATGGATGAGTACATGGAAGATTCTTTACATATCCTGGATTTTTGTAACGTTCTGCGATCAGCCATTTCTACGATGGACAGGTACCGTTTAATAGTTGATGTTGCTGTTAAAAGATTTTCTGATGAAGGGTATTCAGGTTCTGCCATGATTATGACTGAAATTGAGAAATTAGAAAGAGAATGGCTGAAGCTATATGGTATTGAGAACTGGAAAAATGTGAATCTATGCAAGGCAGGAAGACCGAAAACAAAGACCAAGGATAATAGATTATGTGCAGCAAATGTTGTACGAAGAACCATGAATACTGTCTGTTTGCTCTTGTTTTGTGCAATATTCTATCCAGTTTCAATAGAACTGGATGAGGAGGTTTATAGAGATTTTCCTCAACTAAAGCTATTCTCATCTTCACTGAGGAAGCTTGTTTGTTGCTTCTTCGAGGAGCGACAAGGTGTCAAGGATAACTCAAGGCCAGTTCTAGTCGAGACTAAAATGGTAGAGGGCGCAGTTGAGGAATTTAAAGTTCAGATTCTGAATGGTGGCGTGCCTCTGAATAAAGAGAAGTTGAAAAAAACCATTGATTCACTGCAGAATAGTTCCCTGGCTATGAAGGAAGGCCTTGGAATGCTTGATTCTGTTGTTAATGAGCTGTTTCAAGAGGTAGTGAAAGGAAGGAATATGATTCTAGGTTTAGTTGCTTCAAGCTAGAAGAATTCTGACAAGAATTTTTTTTTCTATATATTTATCTAAAACATTGATTCAAATTACATTAAACCACAAAGAAAAAGTCTTGTGCTTGAGGTTTTTGGTCGAGATTTTGTTGATTGAAGAAGGGAATGTTTGAAAGTGTAATAGAAGTTATATTTAAAAATGTTTTTTAATATATTAAAATAATATTTTTTTATTTAAAAATTATTTTTGATATTAATATATCAAAACAATCATTAAATATATATAAAAAATAATTTTAAGCAAAATAATTTTAAATTTTTATAAGAATTTGGAGTGCAATTCCAAACTGAGCGGAAGCCTTTTCTTGTGCCACAGGAAAACTTAACTAGAATACACATTTGAATAGGCTTAGCTGTATAATTCAATGACTCCAAATATCATAAGCTGAAGAATGTTGATTAGTCAAATGGGTGCTGCTTTCCATGTGGCTTGAGAAGCTAGGTGTTCTTCTAACTGGCTGTTTCAAGCATGCTTGTTCTTCCTATGCATGACCAGAAGTCTAGCTTAGCATCCAGCTCATTTGGAATGCTATAAAAGCCATTGCTTTTTTGCTTCAGGAATTACCATTCCTTTCCTTTCTCTAGCAAGTAACCAATATAAAAATAAAATTAATAATCTAATTTTTTATATATTTTACTATTTCAATTATAAAAATAACTAAGTTATTGTTTAGATATGAAATAATAAACAAATAAAAAACCAGAAAAGATGAATATGACGATCCAACAAGTTTAAATTAATAACTACCCTCTCCTAGTATGTTCAAGAGAATGACCATTTTTTCTTAGCATATCCAAGGAGATAGTTATCATACTTGGATATGCCCAGGAGGATGACACTTCTCTGTTAGGTCTAATATAGAAAAATGACTCAATTATATTTGATATTTTAAATTTTAATCTCCATATATTTTTTGTATTTTTTGTGTATAAAAGTTTTTTAAGAATCTCCTATATTTCTATCAAATATTAATATAGATATAAAAAATATTTATATATCATTAAATTCTATTATGGTAAAATTACATTTCAGACTTTTCTCTTTAAAATTCTTTGCTGCATATATATTTTCAAAGTATTTTTTTCTAAAATATTTTTATATTTTTTTTTAAAGAAATTTGTTTATATATCAAAGACTTTCTATTATCATAAAAAAAAAAAAACTTTTTACAGTTACTAATTATAAGCTACCATAAGCTATTAACCATCCTGACTAGAAAAAATAAATAAAATTACTAGGGCAGGTTTTATCATGATTTCATCAATAGGCACCTCTCATAGCTATATCTATATCGAAGGTTGATTTTGTTTCTCTGCTACCAAAGAACAAACTCACAGGTTTTGTGAAAGATCCACTCGGACATGTATTCATAAAAAAAGAAGCCAAGGAGAATTTTCAGCACAAAATCCTAGAAGCTAATTGCCTCAATATCTGAGAGGAACGATTTCTTGACTCTGGGTATACCATTGACTTAATTGACTGCAATTTTGATGCCATCAGCTAGAGTCCTTTCAAAAACCGACTCAAAACCTCCCTCAACAAGTTAGATTTTCGTAAGAGAATTGAGTGAGAATTTCTAGTACTTGATCTATATAAACAGGCCGGTGAAAGATCCAATGCCAGACCTTAATATCACCGGCACTTGAGGAACTATAGCTGGGACAATATTGTGATCTTCGAGTTGTTTTGCTCCTTAACATAAACAGAGAGTTGTTAAAGAATATTTTCCTTGTCATTGGCATATAACAATTACAAGTAGCGGGATCTGAATCGTACTGCAAAATAACGAAAATAACAGCTTTGCGTGAATAATTATTCGAACAGAGCACCTCACAAGACAAGGGGAGTATCTCACGACACCCTAGACTATGCTGCTTATAATGTAGCAGCTCGAAATAGTTTGTTCCATCGATAGCTTGTGGAGGGGAACTACATTTGCAAATACGAGCAAATGCTATAACTTCTACATGTGTTACGTACAAGGATGACATAAAGTGGAAGAACTACAACAAGAAGAAGATGCGTACCTCGATGACAGAAAGTGGAAGAACTACAACAAGAAGAAGATTACTAGCTTAACGAGAAAGAGCGGGAAGAAGAGACATCAGAAGTGCGCAACCTGCTGTTTGGTTGTTAATATTATGTTTGTTAGTTGGAGCTCATTTGGTTAGCAGAGTTTGTTAAATCAGTTAGAGTTAGTTAGAGTAATATGTTAGTAGTCAATATAGATTACTATAAAAACGCATGGCAAGGATTGTATTGGACATGAAAATAGATTACAGTCCAAATTCGATCTCGTTTCTTTCTTCTCTGCTAATAACCTTCTGTTCTTACTTCATCTTCTTCTTGATTTCTTAAGTGATCTTAACAACATGTTGTCGGCTGAGAACATTCGCCATAAATTGCTGCCAACAGATCGCCAACTTCTGTCCATTTTGCTCTCCACGCATGAAACCTCAAACACCCATCAGAGACAAATCTCTTGCGCTGATGCAGCCTCGAGAATATAAAAAAACCTAATTACCTAGTTTAGAAGAAGTGAAGAGCAAAGCCTAAAACCTAAACAAAATGTCTTCATATATAATTTATAATAAAATCTATTATACTCTCTCACATGAAAAGCTTTTTAGGTTTTAAAAATTATACTTGACTTATTATTATTTTATGTTTAATTATATAGCACTCGTTTGAGTAAATTTGAAGTTTTTTTTTTCAAATTTTTATTTATATTTTAAAATCATTTTAAAATATTAATATTAAAAATAAATTTTAAATAATAAATAAATATAACTTTAAAAAACAATTACTATCACATTATCTTCTTCATTACGAAAAAATTGATTTTGGAAGTAAAGCATAGCAGTATGAAATATAAAATGAAGCTTCAATAAGTCGCAGATTAGCAATAACCCAAGCATGTTTTCAGCAACTAATAATGGATTCAGTCCTTTCCTACAAGATAGTGATGACAATGGAGAATCCAAGCAGTATGCATAATTCACATCTTGGGCGAGGAATGTAAAATAAGTAAATTTTGAGTTTTCAAACTGCAATTTCTATAAAAGAACAGTGTATACCATACAAGCCTCCTTATACATCAAAATTTGTTACAAACAATAACCAGTTTTGATACCCAATAATGTAGGGAAAATCAAATATTTTTTTCTAAATCAATGAAGGATAAAGTGCAGCTCTAGCGAATTTAATAGTACAAAAGGCAACGGATGCATTGCTGGCCAAGAAATGAAGCAATAAATGGAGAATTGAATTGCTAAAAGGAAGGCAAACTAGATCACAAATTTCTTTTCCACAGAGATAAATTCAATTTAAGTCAGAGAGACTGCAGCAGTATTACCTCACCCCAAGAATCTCGCCAATAAAACATTTCTTCTGCTTTGTGCTTTCCTCACACCTTAATTGCCAATTATTCAGAACAACATGATAGCCAACCATCACTTTTACTGCAATATATTGGGGGGCATTAGGACACATACCACCGTCAGGCTCCCAATCTGAGTGTAGCAAAAATTAATGTACAGACATGGTCATCTGGCGAAAGATATATTCAACGTGTTTCATTCTGTTGCTTCTTTATGAAGAGTACTTCGCTTCTCATCTGATCTGTGACGAAATAACTTTGCTATGGCCCTCCTCTCGCAATCCTGCAATATAGAAAAAATCATGATAAAAAAAGTAGTTTCTAGATTTCTTACAATTGTAAATCACAGGGAGAAAATTAGCTTATGACTACTTGTTTTATTTGGAAAATTTGCTGCTATTTAAGGATTTCATTCACTTTAGCAGAGATAAATCTGAGAAAAAAGATACACTTCTTCACCTTGAACATGTTAAGATAAAATGGTTCGCCAGGATTCATTCTTCTCAATTTCTGGTATGTAAAAGCAAAACTCAGCTGATCACGAGGAGTAAAGCGATCAACCTCATTGAACCAGAGACAGGAAAATAGGTTTGACATTGGAGTGTGTGCTCTCACAATTAAAGACCCTTCAGGTACATCTATAGGCAGTACAAAACATCTTGTCAGAAATAAAAACAGTAAATAAAGATCAGGAGTGAATTGTTCAACCTGAAAACTATGAGACAGAATATTACTGCTGGGAAGAAGCTTGTTTGGATCAGAGACATTGAATCTTTTCAGCCCATCAGTCTGGTAAGAAGCAAATTGCTGGTCTATGACAGTGTGATTATACTTGTTCAGTTTCTTATTTTGAACAACCTCTTCCCATACACAATGGCGATCATAGTGATTAGAAATGGCATATTCATGGCCTTTTCTCCACAAAAAGTACTCAAGAACTAGAAGAGGATCAACTTGAAGACGTAATTTGCTATCCAACCAGATTGAATACCTGGAAAACGTTTATATGCAGAATATAAGACACAATTATTAGTTCACTTGTTACTTTCAATGTCACAACTGTTTAAGCAGTGGTCACCAGAATGATGAACCACAATCTATGAGGATCCTGGACAGTTGTTTGGTGTGAACCATTCCATGTGCAAAAAATACCATAAAATGCCACTGAAATAGTGTACTCGATAGTATATAAATACCAATTTAGATCTTTCAGACATCATGATTTAAATGTCATAAATGAGAGTTCCAGAAGGACTATACTGCTGCTGGTGGTACCAGTGTTGGAACCATGGTTGCTAGAGGTCCCTCGATGACAATACTGGATATATTTATAAAGCAAGAAATGAATGGCCTTGTGTATCTTCTGCCTCCTGATCTTTTTGTCGATCAGGCCACTCAATACAATTTATACGATTCATCAAATAATAATAATAATAAGCCATGTATAATAAGGGGTCCAATACAAAAGACCACTTAAATATAAACGCCTCCATCATATTTATTAAGGTATCCATGAGAGGGGCCAGCTTAACTATATTTTGTGATCTAAAGTGCAGTCAGTTTCTCACAAATTGTAACTTATTCTTTGAGGACAAATACTATTCCAATTCTATTTTCCTTTAAGTTCAGTCATTAAATTCACTCCAGACTCCACAGCACAAACAGCAATCACAGGGCATTTAAAAATTAATTATATTACTAAACCAACAATTCAATTCTGATTCTCACCTTGCAGAAGGGAAAAGCCTGTGTGGAAGCAATTTTGGCACTTTACCCACTCTCCGCATATCATTATATGGTAGATTCTTCACCACCACAATCTTCCATAAACCTACAAAACCTGCTCTATCTGGAATGAGGCCTTCTGAAGTAAGTGTTTGAAAAGTAACTTCATCCATGAACATCACAAAGCAGACATTTTTCCTTGATAAACGAGTGACCTAAAAGAAGGATAAGAATTTATGGTCAGAATCGGGTTCCACAGCACACATCACAAGATAGTGATGAAATTTGGTCTCCAGAATGATAGAAAGCAAGATAGTAATGAAATTTGATCTCCAATGATAGAAAGCATCGCACAAGATGATTCAACTTTGTAAGCATCTCAGTGGAGAGGAAAAAGTGCATGGAAGATGGCATAAGAGGCTCATCAAGAGCATGATAAGGAAAATAAGAGCCACAGTCCATCAAAAAGGAAAAAGAAAAGGGAATCTTAATTGAATATCATTCATAAAAAGAGCTACAGTCCATCAAAAAGGAAAAAGAAAAGGGAATCTTAATTGAATATCATTCATAAAAGACCATGGAATGCCACACATTTCTAAGAGAAATAAAGACTGAAAGATAGAGAACTAAAAGGTAGCAAACAGTTGAACTAAGATAGGAAAACTTGAGTAACTAGATCATGGATATATAAAGCTAACAAAGCACAAGACATCAATACACCCCCCCCCCCCCCCCCCCCCCCCCCCTCTTCATATGATATTTAATTTAGACCTAGATGCCCTATGGGGATTAAATGGTGCATCTTGTTCCAAGCTTATAGAAAAGCCTCATTTTTTTTATGACCAGAAGACAGCACACAAAACATGCTAATTTATATTTCCCTCGAACAAATAGTTGTTTTCCCCCCCTGCTCCCTTATCATACTATCGTGGAGGCCTTACCAGGAATTTCTCATCACAAGTCCAAAAGACTGGAAGGGGCAATTTTAATTGCCTTAGATCTCTACTCTCCAATCAGTGGATGCCTTATTCTCCAACATTTAATTGTGTTCCATTACTCATACAAATTTTTTCATTACAAAATTTTTTAAAAAAAATCAATGACCATACATTTAAATTTCAGAGTCAAGACCTGCTTACGGTTTCAGCAGATGGCATGAAAACAGAAATACATGTATTAGCAATCAACTAGTTGGTACTGAGCAAGTATATTTTTCTCTTTAAAACCAAATGAAGGGAGACCATGTATATTTGCAATCACTCAACTATATCTATGTTCAATTTACAACTCAAAATACACACAAATTTCAAAGTCATTAATCCCCCATAGCAAACTTAACAAGTGATAATGCAGAAATTGATTAGGGCCAGGGCTATGCAACAAAATATTTCCATATACTTAAATTTATAAATGAAAGGTCCAAGTACCATTTTATCTGCTGGTGACCTTAAACGATCTGAATTCCCAAAGATGCAAGAGATCACGGCAATATGGCATCTACTTATATAACTTGCATCATCTTCTGCCAAATCAAATCCTGTACTTGAAGATCCTTCAGGACCTTTGACAAAACCACAGTTTATTTTTTGATCATGTGCCAAAAAAGATTCTTCCCGTTCTTGCAAGCTCTGATGCCCAGCAAATCTGGGCTCCCATTGCTCTTGTCCCTCAGGCTTCTCCTCAATTTCAGTATACTGCAAGGAAAATCTTGCAAACTTCCTACTTTCAAAAGGCTCCACAAGCCTTGTAGTAGAGTTTAGAAGTTTCATCCCACAAGAGGAACCTGAATAATTCAAGCATGACAGACAAAATTGTTCCAATCAAAACGAGCCCAAATTGTCATTCAAACAAAGACAAACAAAAAATCCATCAGACAGTCTAATCAACCATGAACTTGGACAGCAGGATTTCATCAAACCACCTGGCTTTGGTCAATCAAAAGGCAAAGTAAAAATTTTCTTACCAGGAAAAAAAAAGCACAAGAAAAGAAACTTCCTCTACTTGAATCTTATCCCAAGCACATTTTTGGGGGTTCTTGACATTCTCTTTGGATTTGTCTCTCAATATTTAGATAAAAAAATCCATTCAGACCATAACCTGATGACAAATTGCCTTCCAGAAAACTCTAGTCCACTTTTCCTTTTACTGACCCATTTTCATATATCTCTGGCTTGCCATTCTTTTCATCAATTTTCATAATTCTGCTTTGCTTAGTTTCATTAAGCAAATCCTGATCTAATTCTGAAATACATCTCCAGTAAATCTATTTCCAACATCACCATTCCATCTGTTTTAAGCCAGGAATCAAATTTCTGTACCAAGAAAAGAGGCTTAAGCATATACCGTAGACACATAAAAGAACATATATCATGCACATATATTTAAACTAGCATGTAAAAAGTCCATTTTGATGATTAATTTGTGAACACTCAAGCTAGCAAAACTAAATGTTCAGTGCAAACAAACCATTCCAAACAGACAAAAGAAAAATTTCCTAAAACTGGGCTGATCCCTATTCTGTATTACCAATTAAAGCATTATCCTTGACAAACTCTATTGCCTGGCCACATGCCACATGTACAAAGAAATGGACTTGTTTGCAGAATCACAAACCATGTCTCAGATAAAAAATTATAACATTATATAGACAGTTGGGGAAGGCTAGCATATAAAAAGGGGTTAAACATTCTAGACAACACATGCAAAGAAATGAATTTATATACTAAATTTCCCCTTTATAACGTTATCATAGCATCCAGAAACAAGATACATGAAGCAAAATGCATAAGGAAATATTAAAACTTCTCTTGACATCAAGGTTTCAATGTGTGACACTTATGCCTTTGCGTGCAAACATAAAAAAGAAAAATATAGAAATTACCAGAAAATTTGCGGCGCTTTGATTTTTTCTTTGAATCTGACCGGGATTTACTTGTAGAATGACCACCAATGTTATGGACATTTTGAGAATCAGTGTCACCATCATCCGAATTTTGAGAATTCAAAGAACCCTTCTCTAACAAACTCCTGGAATCTTCCAGATTGTCCTTGACAATATTTTCATCCTTGGTTTCAGCATCAATGAAATTAGATGATGCTCTATTATCTTCAATATGAACCGTTTGTTCACTGGAGCGGTCCTCCTTGTTAGGTTCAGAATCACCACCATATTCTTCCATGTGACGATCATGAGAATCTATACCATCATCGTATTCATTCTCACTATCAGCTGCTCCATTCTGATCCACATTATCCTCATCATCAAGTAACAGATTTTTTATCTCATTTTCTTTTCTCAATTTTCCTGTGTTCTTCAAAGAAGCTTCGTACTCTTTCTCATACATCTTCAACTCTTTGCGCCCATCTTCATTATACAAGCCAGCTCCCTTTCTATCTTCAACTCTTAGCGCGTCCTCCTTGTCATTCTTCATTTCAACTGAATTATGACCCTTCTCCCTAGATTCATCATCCCTGGAAAGCTTGCTGTCATTGTCAACATCATCCTCATTATAATCTTCATCCCTTCTCCTATCATCCCTATCCCAATACCTAGAATCCCTTCCATGTCCCACCGAACCTTGCCCAAACCCAAGAACTTTAATACTATCAGTACGTGTAACATTTGCAAGAAAATCATTATTTTTTATCTCATCACCCTCAACACGATTATCATTTACATCTGCACCAAAAACATTTACTATAATTACATCCTTAACAAGATTCACTTGTTCAAAATCCTTACTATAATTACATCCTTAACAAGATTCACTTATTCAAAATCCAAATAACAAATAAAAACCGTCTACACTCAAATAAACTTCATGTAAGTATGCACCAATAATAGTTTTCCACCTTTCAATTTTTACTAATCACAGTTCAATTACTAATTTAGCTACATTAAGAATATATTTAAAAATAAATTGAGCTAAACTCAAAAACTTTTAACTACAATGTAACTACAGTACATCAAAATCAGCTCTCGGTACTACACAATGCTCACTGTGCTTCCAATTTCACTTTCTCTCATTTTCTCACACTTTCTCAGCAACCATACAAACAAATTTAATGATAAAACAAAATAAAAATGATCGATGCACTAAATCTCTCTTTTTAGTAGCACCTAACTAACTAACTACAATATGTAATTCAATTAAAATCAGACTAAGTTCTGATTCACTCCAAAATCAATAAATAAGCTCTCCGTTCTCACTTTTTCTCATTTTTCTCACACTTTCTCAGAAGCCAAACAAAACAAAAGGAAATAAAAACACACCTTCATTGCTACTCCTACTATTGGTGGAGAGGAAATTGTAAGCTAAAACAGTAACAATAAGGACAAGACACAAAAACACAATGACCGCACCGACCAACGATAAACCGCCCCGACTATTCTTGTCGGATCGGTAACCTAATCTTCTTATCCGACCCAACTTCTGCTGCTTCTGCGAGCTAGACGACGACGACGCACGAATCCCGATTGATACGTGATCCGACGTGCCGTTTGTGTAATGCCTGTACTGCGCCATTTTATAAAACATTTGCAAATTAGTAACAATAATAACAACAACGTTCTCTCAAATTTCTTTTCGTGTATCTGTGTGTAGATTTAGAGAGAGAGAGAGATTTGAGGGGTATGGTTTGGTAAATTTAAGAGAAAGGGAGGGAGATTTGGGGAATTTTCGATTCATTTTGGGTGCGTGATCGATAGTGTAGCGGTGCAGATTCATGTTTGGTGCGTTTATTTGACGGGCTTTTATTTTTTTAATATTTGTTTAATTAAAAAAACATATATACTAACCAGGAGAAGAGTTTTTTTTCAACAAGCGAAATGCTCATCAACGTTAATTTAACATGGGTCGAAATTCTGGTGTGGTGGGCCTTGCATACACTATCCATCATAAAATGAATATACATACATACATACATACATACATGATAAAGGGTAACATTCGAAGGAGGGCCGGAAGTCATGTATTGGATGCTTAGATGATCATACGTGCATAAACAGATATTATGATGTTAGGAATGATAATGAAATGATCATGGAAGCAAAGATGATCATGCATACATACATAAACATATATTATAATGTTAGGGATGACAATGAAATGATTACGTAAGCAAGATATTAAACTTGAAAGATTCGGACTAAATCCACAAAAACAATAAATTAAAGACCAAGAAGACTTGAAAACAAACTTGGGGAAATAGACATGTTTTTTTCTCAGAAAACTTATGTTGTTGGGTTTTGACTGGAATAACAAAAGTAAAAAAATGATAACCGACTACTAATAAAACTATAGCTCAATCTTAATAGTAAGTCAAACACTAATTATGGTAAATAATTGACTATGATAAATAGAAACTAAACTCTTTTCTCTAACCATGTTTAGTTTTTCGTATCTTATTTTATCTCATTCTAAATGTTTTATTTTAACTTTTATTAAGACTCTCACAAAGAAAATTCTTCCTATACTTTAAGAAGTATCATTATCTCTGTTCTATATATGTATAGACCGACTCTAGTTAAATTCCTTGCTATAGTACATTGTGTATGAGTCATATAGGGGAACATCTTATAAAAGTTCTTGTAAGTGATTATCATTTTCTAAACAACCTTCTTGATGTTTTTATTGATAGATTTCATGGTATTGGTTTTTTTTAGCCTGCATGAAGATGAGTTCAAGTGTTTGTTTTTTCATATCTTATATAACTCTACAATCATCTTTCTATTAAAATTCTAGAAATTGTTTGTCAATATTTTCTATGACAACATATTGATAAATCAATTTTTTTTTCAAAAATTGCTTGACTATCTTTTAGGTCACATGCATATCAGAATAAGCTTATACCTATTCGTGAAGTGGTTAATTGTCATCAAAATAAAATGATGTGTAACTTATTTTTGGGTTGACTGGTATGAAAATGCTCAATCCCTATTTTAAAAAAGATCAAGGTTTCACCATATTGAATAAAAGGTATTAAGGTACATTGATCTTATCATTATATACTTAATATTTGTGGTATTTTTTATATATCATATGTAGTCTTTTTTCATAGTCATCCAAAAATATCTTGATCTTTGCATCTATGTAGCCATTATATACCCATTTACACGAGTCAAGCATATTCGTTCATGAACTCCTTGTAGGACTTTCTAGGCTTCATCATCATTTAAGCATTCTATTAGAGTCCTATTGAATGAACTTTTATATAGGATCTTCTTGTCTAGATAATATTTTATTACCATACTTTTTAATATCTTGGTCTACTTTAGATGTCTTATGATGAATATTCTTAGTATTGGATAAACTATTTAATATCATGACACAATGACTTTTCTTCTCGTTTCTTTCCAGCCAAACAAATATAAGACGGGGAGCTTTTAACTTCTATACGGTTATACTCAAATCTGACAATTAAATTTGGTTATGGAAGCCAATGTTGTCAAAACATCTACGAATTGATTCTTATCTTTAATCAAGTGTGCAAACTTAACTTTTTCAAATTTCCTTACAAGTTTAGTGAGATACTCTTGATATAATTTTAACTTTTCATATTTGATTTGTCATTCACCTTGCACTTGGCACATTATCAACATGGAATTGTTGTATACATCAAGTTTTCTAACCCTTATTTCTAAAGTAAATTTTAAGCCATATATGCATACTTCACACTCCTTCATACCATTGTTACATTCAAAATATAACTTGGTGGAGATTAGGTATTGCTTTTTTACTCAGAGCTATTATTATTTCTCTTAATCTATTTTCATAAAAAAAATACTCATGTTATAATTATTATCATTGTTGTTAATCATCATTATTTGAAAGGAAGAGAGATCTATAGACAAGTGGAGTTGTTATCCTTTGTCTTACCTTGGTGGATATTACAACAAGGACTCGATGTATTGTGAAAAATTAAAGTCGTCGCCTAATAATTAAAAAAATTAGAAATTCTAAAATATATATTGGTTCCAAAGATTCAAGTAAGAGATTAGTTATGCTTAAGGGAAGAACATTGTCATCCTTACAATATCCTTTCTTATACAAGATTACCTTACTTTGTGTTTTATTTTAATTTTTTTTTGTTTTGATTACCCATAATTTTCCTAATTTTTTTAGCCTTTTTATTTTTATTTTTAATTTCTAGTTATTTTATGAAAATTACACAAGTCCTTAACAGTAGAAAACTCATCAAAGATGTTGATATTGACTCTAAACAAGAATTTTCATGAAAAACTACTAAAAATAGGCGTAACCCGTATTTAATTTTAAAATCCAAACATCGATTCATTTTTTTTAAAATGAGAAAAACATATAAACTGATGCTTATCCTTAAAAATAAAGATTTCATCAAGATCATTAAAAGGATGAACATTGAACCTATATGGATGATAAGAAATGAAATTTGATCTACAAGAATGGCAAAACTAGGCATTGTTTTTTTGTTTAAAACATCTTGTAAGTTGAGAATTTTTATCATTGTCTATCTATTTTTTAAAGAAAACATAGGTTTTTGATTTATTTTTTTGGGATATAGGCCTAATAGGCCTCTTGATTCTAGCTTAGTCTTCATAAATTTAATAAACTTATTATTAAATCCAAACATAATGAAAATGTTGTAAATATTTCAAACTCTTTTCATTGGTTTAATTTTAGCACGTGTTAATGAAGATATAAAGATATAAGGTGCTATACAACTTATAAATTTGATATGTAAATTGTATTTTTTGAAAAAGTAGAGGCAAAAAAATAATAATTAAACCATAAGATGGTTTAATTATTAATTTTTTGTTTCCTATTTTATTCTCAAATTTTGATTTATGTTTTATTATAATTTTTTTCTTTTTATATAAATAGCTATCTCACATTATAAGATAACATTCAGATAAATTTAACAACCTCTATTGATGATTGCTCTAAGGTTTAAAGCTAAAAAGTCAAGAAAGCCATTAGGCCAACCCCTTAGAGTTTGGAAGGCAGTAAAAAAAAAAAAAAGGTACAAACACACCACTAAAAAGAGATACACCTAGTTAAAAAATAATTTATATGCAAGCTTTCAAATAAAAATTGAGACACTTGATTATATATATATAAACAAATACATGAGTAGAAATCACCAAATATTTCATTATCTCGCTTCTTCAATGATCAAAAGGACTTTTATAGAGTAATCTTGTAGTTGAATTGACAAGGTGTCGCTTGTAAGAAATTTAAAGTACTAAGAGAGAAAAATATAAAATCTTTTTTTTAAAGTTTTTTAACTTATGAAATCATTATGATGATTAACAAAAACTAATTTAGGAGGAAACTCAATGTTAACTTGAATAATGTTTTTTTTTTTAAGTTTAGTTTTTTTCATTTTTTTTAATATTAATTTTTTTTTATCTTGATCTCATGACTTAAGTTACGAGTTTAGAGGATTAACTTGAGTTTTTTTATTGATTTTTCTCTCAATTTTATCATTTAATAATTAGTTAATTTCAAATTAGTTTTCATAATTTTTTTATCTGTTTTTTAGGTTATTTAGATCTTATTACCCAAATCATGAGTTTGGAGGGTTAACTTCAATTGATTAAAGTTGTTTTTCTTGTCCTCATTTTTTTTTTAAATTTTATCATTCAACATTAGGTTAATTAGAAATTGAGTTTTATAATTTATTTCGACTTTCTTTCTATGAAGTTATTTTAGTCACATGACTCGAGTTGCAAGTTAGATAGATTAATTTAGATTGACTCAAGTTATTTTTTCTAGATTTTTTTAAATTGATTTTTTTCAATTTCAACATTTAACATTTGGTTGATTGAAAATCAAGTTTCATAATTTATTTTGATTTATTTTATATAGGGTTGTCTCTATCTTATGACCTGAGTTATAGATTTGGTTGGTTAATCTCGATCAAAGATTAATCTAGATCGACCTAGGTTGATCTAACATATATATTTCTGTCTCAATATTTAGAAAAAACAAATGTCTTGAAATTTATTTTTAGTCAAATTATATTTGTAATATTTTTATGTATTGTTTTTGGACATGTAAAGTTGATCGAGTTATATTAAATCAACTCTCACACGATTTAAATATTTTTCCTACTAGAAAATATTTTGGTTTTTTATATTAAAAGAGTTAATCTAACCCGCAGTGTAGTGTAAGGAAATAATATAGTATAAAAGCTATTAAGACATCTAGCCTATCTATAATTATTAAATTTTAGATGTTTTCCTTTATGAAACAAAAAAAGAAAATATATAGTAATAAATGCAAAAACTATAATTATAAGAAACTCTAAGCCATGTGAGAAATCAAATGTAGCCTAAAAATACTGTTTGCTTTCACATTTCACTATAGATTTAATATGAATTTTTTTTTATCTTGATCCTTGTCGCACCTTCGCGGCGGAGCGCGGCATCGCAACGATCCTTGATTGATTTCAGGATTTTTTAGTTTTATTTTTATGTAAAAGGGAGTCGCCACCTAGTATTATGGTCACTAGGAAACCTAATTGGTCTTTTAGAGATTCTAAGGTAAGTGACTGATTGCGTAAAGGGAAGGTGTTAACACCCTTAGTACACCCAACCTAAGGTAAGCTGTTTGGTGTTTGGTTTGTCTTATAATTGTTATGGTGTTGGTGTTTTCTAATCCCATAAGTTTTTCTCAGTTTGATTCTAACTAAATTTATTAAGAAAGAAATCCAAGGAGATTCAATGTGCTTTACAAGCTCATTTTTCCCTTGGTATTTCAAGAGTTTACGACTTGTAAATTGCAAGGAGGAGGGACCAAAATTAGAAATCTAGAGTGCTTTAAAATTTTATTTTTTGGTCTTAGTGTTTTATACTCTCACGGCTCGTAAATCGTGGAGTAAAAAACATTAAAATGTCCTCGATTATTGTCATAACCAAATTTTTGATTTTTTTTATTTACTAAAGCTTGTTGATAAAATAAAAAGTAAATGAAGAATGAATTACAACTTGAGTTAATGATAACATGATTGGAAAGTTTAAATATTTAACTAGTTTAATTAATTAAATCAAGGGTTTAATTGGAGAATTAATAAATTTTGATATTTAATTGAGCTTGGGATTAAGTTAATTAATTAAATTAAAAGAAATTGAGGAATTAATGAGTTTGAGGACTTAATTAAATTTTGATTTAATTAATTAAAAGAATCAGGGGTTTAATTGAAAAAATACCAAAGTTTGGAGGTTGTTTAGAGAAAATTATCAGAAAAGTAAAGTTCAAGGACTAAATTGAATAGTTCAGAAATTCAGGACTGTTGTGTAAATAACGTATCAATTTAGGGATCTAATTGAAATTAACCGAAAAAAATTAAAAGGAATTTTAATTGATTAAGGGGTCCAATTATCGAATTTCCAAAGCCCAGGGGTCAAATTGAAAACTCCCGTTTCCAGCCAAAACGCTGTTGTTGCCATGTCTTCTCCATCCCGAGTCAATAGGGAAGTTTCCGATTCAGCAGGGGAGCTGATAATCTGCAACAAACCCGATCTTGGATAACATCTGTTGCCAATAATCTCGTTCAAGGATTCCATAACACAGTCCTGCAAAGACAGGACTGGGGCAGAGCCAATTTCTCTATAAAAGGGAGAAGAAAACCAGGCGTGAGGGGGAGGAAGAAAAAAGAAAACCCGAAAAATACCAAAGAACAGCCCAAGAATTACCGAGCAGAGCAGAAAAGAACCCAGAAAAATTCCACATAAAAACAAAGAAGAACAACACCCAACAGCAGAAAAAGAGAGAATCAAGAACAGAAAACCCGAAACAGAGGAACGAACCAAAAAACAGAACAGAGGGTCACTAGAAACCGAACAAGAAAGGAGAAAATCACCGGCGGAGGAACCCTATCCTCTATCACCATCAACAGAAAGAAGTCGAGCCCTTTTCAACGTTGCAGCCTCCTTCGCACGCTCCATAAACAGGTATACCTACTCTCCTCTGTAGTTTGCTCCTGCGTTCAAATTAACATTTGAACAGTGCGAAGGTAACTTAATTACCTTCGCAATTACCTTCGCACTGTTGATGCACGCGTGAAGTTGCTTCACGCGTGCATCAGCTGATTGCCCAGCCAGCCACTGGTTTGGGCCAGTGACCGGATGGGCCGGCTGGGCTCAGCCCAGCTCCTGTGGGGCTAAACTGAGCCCAGTCACTAATTTATATGCTGGGTTGGGCGAGCCCAGCCCAGCCCA